>NC_092334.1:679527500-679833928 GCF_046630445.1 Rutidosis leptorrhynchoides | reverse complement strand
CTCAACTTACTAGGGTAAAGCTACTGGAAAAGATAGTAAATAATCTTTAGCTCAAAGGTAGCTTTGATTGCTTGAAATTCTTGAAGTAGAATCATGGAATCAACAAAAGTTTCAAGTAAGAAATCTATCTTGATTTAAGATAGTTATGATTATATGAATTCAACCAAAGCTTAAATATGTTTATTACCTTGATTATAAGATAGAAAGCTACTGATATGAAAGTAGGATTATGGATTCTAAAGAGTTGTGGAGTTGGATTGAAAGATTGGAAGTAAACTTGTACACTTGGAAGGGTATCTTGATATGTTCTTGATCTAGCTTTCTTATGATCATTCTAACTTAGCTTTTGATTCTAAAACTTGCTGAATTGTGTTGTGTTCTTGAGAGAGTGTTTGAGTATGTGTGTTTTTAGTTAGAAAAATATGAAGTAGAAATTAAAATGGAATGGATGTATAAGTAGTAAAGATGGCATGAGGTTAAGGTAAGTGTATAGTATCCTTATGTTGAATTTTAGCTAAATGGTTAATACTAGTTGTCAATCCATGGATCCCACATGTTTCTTGCTGTCCTAGGTTTGGTAAGATGCAGATTTTTATGTGTATATACCAATAGTATATATGTATAGAAAATGGTTACAATACGGGTATAAATACCGTATGAATACGAGTAGAATTCTTGATGGAATTGAATGGGAATAAGAATATAGCTATCTTTGTTGAGTATAAGTATATTGATATATGTATTTAAGTCTTTCAAAAGTGTATTAATACATCTTAATACAATACATATATATTGATTTTAACTTAAGAGTTAATACGTCGATAATCGATACATATATGTATATTGTTTCAAAGTCTTTAAGTTAGTAGTCTCATCTAATATATATAACTCATTGTTATTATACTTAATGAGATACTTAAATATCATTTAATCAAATCATAATATATATATATATATATATATATATATATATATATATATATATATATATATATATATATATATATATATATATATATATATATATCCAAACATATATTCCTTTAATTAATTATTACGATATATGACGTTCGTGAATCGTCAGACAGACTGGGTGGCCAAACGTTTGTATAAAATTCATTCCAAATAACCAAGTCTTAATAAATTTGATTGCCTAACATGTTGGAAACCTTAATTATGTAAATATTAATCTTCTATATATTAGCGAAAAAATCCGGGTCGTTACATTACACACCCGTTAAATTAAATTTCGTCCCGAAATTTAGAATAGTACCTAGTTAACGTGCGATATCGGAAAACAAATGTGGGTACTTCAGCTTCATTTGGTCTTGTCGTTCCCAAGTGAATTCAGGTCCTCTACGAGTATTCCACCGAACCTTAACGATTGGTATCTTACTTTGTTTGAGTCTTTTGACCTCACGATCCATAATTTCGACGGGTTCTTCGACGAAATTTAGTTTCTCATCAATCTGAATTTCGTTTAAAGGGATAATGAGATCTTCGGTAGCTAGGCATTTCTTCAGGTTCGAAACATGAAAGGTGTTGTGAATCTTTTCTAATTGTGGAGGTAGTTCAAGTCGATAGGCCACCGGCCCAATGTGTTTTTCGATCTTGAATGGCCCAATGTATCTTGGGCTCAATTTCCCTCGCTTTCCAAAACGAATGACACCTTTCCAAGGTGATACCTTAAGCATAACCATATCACCCTCCTCGAACTCTAAAAGTTTCCTTCTAACATCCGCGTAGCTCTTTTGCCGACTACGGGCTGTTTTCAATCGTTGCTGAATCTGAATGACCTTGTCGGTAGTTTCCTGGATAATTTTCGGACCTGTAATCTGTTTTTCCCCCACATCACTCCAACAAATCAGAGACCTGCACTTCCTCCTATAAAGTGCCTCGAATGGTGCCGCCTCAATGCTAGAATGATAGCTGTTGTTGTAGGAAAACTAAGCTAACGGTAGATGTCGATCCCAACTGCTTCCAAAATCAATAACACATGCTCGTAGCATGTCTTCGAGTGTCTGAATTATCCTTTCACTCTGCCCATCAGTTTGTAGATGATAGGAAGTACTTAAATCTAGACGAGTTCCCAACGCTTCGTGTAATGCCTGCCAGAATCTGGAAGTAAATCTGCTATCACGATTAGAGATAATAGAGATTGGTATACCATGTCTAGAAACAACTTCTTTCCGGTATAATCGTGCTAATTTTTCTATACCATCCTCTTCTTTTATTGGCAGAAATTGTGCTGACTTAGTAAGACGATCGACAATTACCCAAATCATATCGTAACCACCTGCGGTTCTCGGTAACTTAGCAATGAAATTTATGGTAATGTTTTCCCATTTCCATTCTGGGATTTCAGGTTGTTGGAGTAGACCCGATGGTTTCTGATGTTCAGCTTTGACTTTAGAACAAGTCAAACATGCTCCTACATATGTGGCTATATCAGCCTTCATTCCTGGCCACCAAAAGTTTCCCTTGAGGTCTTGGTACATTTTTCCCGTTCCGGGATGTATTGAATATCTGGTTTTATGTGCTTCATCTAGTACCACTTTCCTCAAATCCCCATTCTTTGGCACCCAAATTCTTTCAGCTAAATACCTGGTTCCGTCTTCCCGAATATTAAGCTGTTTTTCTAATCCTTTAGGTATTTCCTTTCCAAAAATTCCTTCCTTCAAAACCTCCTGTTGTGCCTCTTTTATTCGAGTAGTAAGATTAGTATGAATAATCATGTTCATAGCTTTTACTCGAATAGGTTCTCTTTCCTTTCGACTCAAGGCATCGGCTACCACATTCGCTTTCCTCGGGTGGTAACGGATTTCACAATCATAATCATTTAACAGCTCAACCCACCTACGCTACCTCATATTTAGTTGCTTTTGATTTAAAATATGTTGGAGACTTTTATGGTCGGTGTATACAATAAACTTGACCCCATATAGATAATGTCTCCACATCTTTAATGCAAAAACAACGGCGCCCAATTCCAGATCATGTGTGGTGTAGTTTTGTTTATGAATTTTGAGTTGTCGAGAAACATATGCAATCACCTTCTTCCGTTGCATAAGAACACACCCAAAACCTATTCTTGATGCATCGCAGTAGATAACAAAATCTTCCATTTCGTCAGGTAACGATAAAATAGGTACCGTAGTCAACTTCTTTTTCAATAATTGGAAGGTACCCTCTTGTTCGGAAGTCCATTCATATTTTTTTCCCTTGTGTGTCAAGGCAGTTAAAAGTTTGGCTACTCGGGAGAAATCTTGAATAAATCTCCTATAATAACCGGCTAAACCCAAAAATTGACGTATTTGCGTTGGAGTTTTCAGGGTTTCCCAATTTTTGATGGCTTCGATCTTAGCGGGATCAACTTTGATTCCATTACTACTGACTACGTGGCCAAGAAATTGTACTTCATTTAACCAAAAAGCGCACTTATAGAATTTTGCATAAAGTTGTTCTTTTCTTAACAACTCTAATACAAGTCTCAAGTGTTGTTCGTGTTCTTGGTTATTCTTCAAATAGATAAGAATGTCATCAATAAAGACAATAACAAACTTATCTAAATATGGATTAAATACTCGATGCATGAGATCCATGAAAATTGAGAGTGCATTGGTTAGACCGAATGGCATAACCATGAATTTGTAATGGCCATAATGAGTTCTGAAGGCTGTTTTTAGTATATCGGCTTCTTTAACCCTCAGTTGATGATAACCCAACCTTAAGTCAATCTTGAAGTATACGCTCGAACCTTGGAGTTGATCAAATAGGTTATCGATTCGGGGTAAAGGGTATCGGTTTTTGATGGTTACTTTGTTCAGCTCAAGGTAATCGATACACATGCGAAAAGACCCATCTTTCTTTTTAACGAATAAAATTGGAGCTCCCCATGGTGACGTACTCGGTCGGATAAAACCACGTTCTAATAATTCTTGTAGCTGACTTTGTAATTCTTTCATTTCGGTGGGCGCAAGTCTATATGGAGCACGAGCTATTGGTGTGGCTCCTGGTACAAGATCTATTTGAAATTCAATGGATCGGTGTGGAGGTAGTCCCGGTAATTCGTCGAGAAACACCTCAGGAAATTCTCTTGCAACAGGAACGTCATCGATTTTCTTTTCTTCTTTTTCAACCTTCTCGACGTGTGCTAGTATGGCATAGCAACCTTTTCTTATTAGTTTGTGCACCTTCAAACTACTAATAAGATTTAATTTGGCATTACCCTTTTCTCCGTACACCATTAAGGGTAACCCGTTTTCTCTCGGAATGCGAATCGCCTTCTCATGACAAACAACTTCAGCTTTCACCTTGGACATCCAGTCCATTCTAATAATTACGTCGAAGCTTCCCAATTCTAACGGTATTAAATCAATTGCAAACGTTTCGCTAACTAAACTAATTTTTCAATTTCGGCAAATTTTATCAACCTTAATTAGTTTACCGTTTGCTACTTCAACTATACACTTTTTATCTAAAGGCGTTAACGAGCAATTTAATTTGGCACATAATTCTATACTCATATAACTTCTATCGGCACCCGAATCAAATAAAACATAAGCAAGTGTATTGTTGATAAGAAACGTACCCGTAACAAGCTCCGGGTCTTCCCGTGCTTTCTCCCCATTAATGTTGAAGGCTCTCCCACGGCCTTCCCTATTTCCATTCCTACACTGGTTTATGGTATGGCCCGGTTTTCCACATCCATAGCAAACAACGCCGTTATTATTTGTTCCGGCATTATTTACTCCTTTGTTTCTATTTGGTCCATAGACTTCACACTTTGCCGCAATATGGCCATTCCTATTACACTTGGTACATAATTCTCTACAAAACCATTCTGAATGAAACGTATCACACCTGGGGCATATAGTTCTTTGCCTTTTGTTGTCGTTGTCGTCGTTGTTGTTGTTGTTGTTGTTGTTGTTGTTGTTGTTGTTGTTGTTGTTGTTGTTGTTGTTGTTGTTGTTAGGGTTATTGTTGTTGAGTTGTTTGTTGTTGTTATTGTTGTGATTGGGATTGTTGTTGTTGTTATTATTATTGGGATGGTTGTTGCGATTATTGTTGCGGTTGTTGTTGCGATTATTGTTGTTGTTGGGGTGGTTGCGATTGTTGTTGTAGTTGTTGTTTTGATTGTTGTTGTTGTACTGGTGACCCTGATCACTGCTTTCCTCCCACTTTCTTTTTCCCTATTTCATTATGGCCTCCTCGGCCGCTTCTTTCTTTATCCTTCCTGTAATTTGGCCTATCAATTTGTGGGCTATACGGCTCGCTTTCTGCATTGTTGCATGGTCGTTAGCACCTACATGCTCTTGGATTTGTTCCGGCAACCCTTTTATGAATGCTTCAATTTTTGCTTCTTCGTCCTAAAATGCTCCAGGACACATTAAATCCAGTTCATTGAAACGTCGCTCGTAGGTAGTGACATCTAACCCTTGGGTTGTCAGTGCTTTAAGCTCTGCCTTGAGCTTGTTGATTTCGGTTCTGGGATGGTACTCTTCCGTCATCATGTGCTTGAAAGCGGACCATGGAAGTGCGTAGGCGGTATTCTGTCCTACGTAATCCATGTAGGTATTCCACCATGTCAAAGCAGTACCCCTGAAAGTATGTGTGGCATACTTAACTTTATCCTCTTCTGCGCAGTTGCTGATTGCGAACACGGCTTCAACCTTCTCTATCCACCACTTTAGTCCAACGGGTCCTTCAGTTCCTTCAAACTCATTGGGTTTGCAGGCCATAAAAGCTTTGTAGGAACATCCTACCAGGTTGCCATTGTTTCCTCCACTGCTGGAACCCGATTGGTTATTGTTGTTCATTGCATTCACCACTGCAGCCATATTTGCAGCGAAAGCTTGAAGTTATTCTGCGTTCAATTGTTGTTGTCTAGTAGCTGGAGGAGCCATTTCCTTCAAAAATAGTCAACTGAGTTAATCATATAGAATTTTAGAAGTAGCCAAAAAGTATTTTGTAGCTTAATATGAACTTATTATTATAAAAGCCTTTTCTTCATATTAGCGTTTTATAACTATAATAATATTCATACTTAGCTGCTAACACACAAATTAACTACTAAAATTCTAATATGAAAAACTATGGTAAGTTATTACGTTACTACGTAATAATAAGTTGTAATAATAATAATAAACCTTCCATGCTTATTCTTATTATTATACAATCATAAGGAAAATTACATTGCGGATTTTCTTACAAACTTAACCACACAATATAATACATATTATACAATGCATGGAATACAGGATAGCTGCCGATGGTTCAAGAACGGCGAGATTTCTTAGATGTTGACGTTGTTTCTTTCTCGGCCAAACGTTTGGATTTTCGTTTGGATAGTTCTTTTTCCAATTCCTCCCAATTGGTTCTTTCGGCTAATTGTTTGGGAGCAAAACCAACAGTCATTATACGAGCGGTCATTTTATAAACTGGTCTCTTAGGTGGTTCAGGTGGATGATCACAAACATTTTGGGTCATAATAGGTTCATCGGGTTTGGGATCGGGTATAACAACCAAAGATTTTCCCAAATCACGTTGTGGTTCGGTAATTTCTACAACTTCTTCAGGATCCTCTTCTTCGGGTTCCTCTTCGGGATCTTCTTCTGGATCCTCTTCTGGAACCTCTACTGGCAATTGTGAATCTTCCCAATTTTCCCAACAATTTTCCACTTTAATGGTAGCACCAAAAGTTAACTTTTTCGTTGGTTCATAAGTCGTATGCTTTGACTCAGCCTCCGAATCACTTGATAAGTAAATGAAATCTAAATCACTAGAGATGCTTATATGATCGGATGAAGTCATCTATCACATAATAGCAGGCACGTTAAGAGAATGATATATCTTATAATATTTATATGTTAATAATCTTATGTTTCCAACAATTATAATAAGCAATCATTTTAAAAATAATTACGGTCGAAGTCCAGACTCACTAATGCATCAAAAATCAGTTAGACACACTAATGAAAAATTTTCTGATTCTCTAAGACCAACGCTCGGATACCAACTAAAATGCCCCGTTCATATTAATTATAAACGTTTCATATTAATTGGTTTCTTTGCGAGGTTTTGACCTCTATATGAGACGTTTTTCAAATCTTGCATTCGTTTTTAAAAACAACCATAACCTTTATTATTGAATAAAGGTCTTAATGACATAATTAAGATTGTCTATCAAAGACAATCTCCTCAAATAAATAAGTTTTTACACAACCCATTATAATATGATCAAATATATTACAACAAATACTCCGAATTCAAGTTTAAACAATATAAACAATTATGCCGACTCCAAATCTTGACCTTGGGTTGGCATACGATAGCGGAAGCATTTTTTAGTATTCACCTGAGAATAAACATGCTTAAAACGTCAACAAAAATATTGGTGAGTCATAGGTTTAATTTCTATATAATAATCATAACATTTAATAAGCCACAAGATTTCATTTAATTAAATGCGCATGATAATTACAACTGCAAAAAATCATTCATACGATGAGTCACCTGGTAACCGACCTTAACATAGAGCGCTTAAGATATCTGGCACCATACATTCCACTATTCAAATGTATGACAAGAACCCTTCGAAGTACAAAAGCATTTCCACTATTCGAAAATGGGGGTGGTTGGTGCCCGTAGATCTACCTTTAGGATTCGCGTCAATTAGTGTTTTTCACTAATTCTTAGGTTACCAAGCATAATAATAATAAGTACAGATATCCTGTATAACAAAACAATCGTAGAATATAGTTCCATGAACTTGTGCTTATTTTGTAAAACATTTATAAATTTTGCATGTATTCTCATCTAAAAAATAATTTAGATAGTAAAAATGGGACTATAACTCACTTATGATGATTTTCGAATAGATGGTGATAAGACTTGGCCTTTTGACAAATTCACGAACCTAATAATAATATTCTTGTGTCAAGATATATATATATATATATATATATATATATATATATATATATATATATATATATATATATATATATATATATATATATATATATATATATATAATTAATATTCCATACTTATGATACTTGTGATAATTTTAATTGTCCATTGTTAGTAGTCCAACGTTCGTAGTCCAATAGTCCAATAGTCCAATAGTCCAACAGTATAAATATATATATATAAATATAAATGCGTATATTGTGTTAGAATTCAATAACACTATAATATATTGTCTTAATATAATAAGACACATAATATGTATATTGTCTGAAGCAATCCGCGACCCATTGTATACATATCTCAGGCTCGATCACAACTCAAAGTATATAATATTTTGGAATCCACTTCGACCCACAGCTAACTCGAGATTACTGCCAATGGTGTCTAATAGTTCTTTCCAATAATATATATAGAAGAAGTCAAAATGATATGTCAAAACTTTGTATACGAATCCACGGTGATCAAGTCATATATATATATGGTGCCTTACAATCTTTATTAAGACTATAATATATTGTCGTAAAACTTAATCACGACTATTATAAATTGTATTTCCATAATTTTGGGAACAAGACATGTATAAATACATGTAGGATACAAGGTAAGTTAGCTAGGATAAGGTTAGCATCCATTTATATAAATCATGTCCGTAGCTAAAAATTAAGAAAAATATCCAATTTTGTTTTACCCATAATTTCTTCGTTACAAATCTGTTTTGAGTGATTCAAGTTGCCATGGTTTCGTATCGAACTCAAAATTATTAATCTTAACAGAAAAAGTATAGGTTTATAGTCAAAAATACAGGTTAGGTGTCAAATAAGAGAAGATAGTCATATCCGTCGTAAGAACGATATCTTGATGACCCTTTTGAAAAACATGCTTTCACTTAAAGTTTAACCATGGATTTTGGATATATTTCATATCCATATAAAATAAGATTTTTCACCAAAGGAAATCTTTTAATTCAAAGTTTAAGATAGGTTTTTACAATTAAACCCAAAACAGCCCCCGTTCGACTAAGACGGCGTATATTCGATTTTAAGGTGTTCTTCGTGTTTAAAAGTTTTATATCCTTATGTTAGCTTGACATATGTCATAATACATGTGTTGAAGTATTTTAAAAGTCAAGTTAGAAGGATTAAGTTTATTTACAAACAAGTTTAGAAATAATCTAAACTATGTTCTTGTTGTTATTAGTTATAACTCAAAATAAGATAGCTATATGAATATGAATCGAACGAGATTTTGAACAAAGCTATTACCTCAACTTACTAGGGTAAAGCTACTGGAAAAGATAGTAAATAATCTTTAGCTCAAAGGTAGCTTTGATTGCTTGAAATTCTTGAAGTAGAATCATGGAATCAACAAAAGTTTCAAGTAAGAAATCTATCTTGATTTAAGATAGTTATGATTATATGAATTGAACCAAAGCTTGAATATATTTATTACCTTGATTATAAGATGGAAAGCTACTGATATGAAAGTAGGATTATGGATTCTAAAGAGTTGTGGAGTTGGATTGAAAGATTGGAAGTAAACTTGTACACTTGGAAGGTTATCTTGATATGTTCTTGATCAAGCTTTCTTATGATGATTCTAACTTAGCTTTTGATTCTAAAACTTGCTGAATTGTGTTGTGTTCTTGAGAGAGTGTTTAAGTATGTATGTTTCTAGTTAGAAAAATATGAAGTAGAAATGAAAATGGAATGGATGTATAAGTAGTAAAGATGGCATGAGGTTAAGGTAAGTGTATAGTATCCTTATGTTGAATTTTAGCTAAATGGTTAATACTAGTCGTCAATCCATGGCTCCCACATGTTTCTTGCTGACCTAGTTTTGGTAAGATGCAGATTTTTATGTGTATATACCAATAGTATATATGTATAGAAACTTGTTACAATACGGGTATAAATACCGTATGAATACGAGTAGAATTCTTGATGGAATTGAAAGGGAATAAGAATATAGCTATCTTTGGTGAGTATAAGTATATTGATATATGTATTTAAGTCTTTCAAAAGTGTATTAATACATCTTAATACAATACATATATATTGATTTTAACTTAAGAGTTAATACGTCGATAATTGATACATATATGTATATTGTTTCAAAGTCTTTAAGTTAGTAGTCTCATCTAATATATATAACTCATTGTTATTATACTTAATGAGATACTTAAATATCATTTAATCAAATCATAATATATATATATATATATATATATATATATATATATATCCAAATATATATTCCTTTAATTAATTATTACGATATATGACGTTCGTGAATCGTCAGACAGACTGAGTGGCCAAACGTTTGTTAAATTCATTCCAAATAACCAAGTCTTAATAAATTTGATTGCCTAACATGTTGGAAACCTTAATTATGTAAATATTAATCTTCTATATATTAGCGAAAAAATCCGGGTCGTTATAAATTTGTTACTATTACGGATTGAATAAGCCACCCAACAACCAAACAACCCATCTATACCTACCTGATGCTGTTTATCTTTCCTGTTTTCTCTTCTGTTGAAGGAACAATGGATGAAGATGATAATAAATGTAATAGATAATGATGATGATTGCACGTTTCCTTTCTTTTTCCTTTGAGGCCGACAATCATTAAACAAGTAAACCCACTTGATCTTTTGGTAGGGTTTCTCTGCTAGAATCCTTCATATAAATATCTACAAACTGTGGCAGGTTTTAAAGAAAATGGGACGGGCCTGAGCTAGTATATGGGGATTTAGATGAAGGGGATGTTGGGCTATTTTTTTGGGATAACTTGAAATTTGGGCCGCTAATTGCAGCCCATCGTTTTCTGTTTCTTAACCGATGCCATCAAACATATAAATATTATTTAAGAAATAAATATTATGATTAATATTAAATGAAGATGGTGTTAGATGATTAGAATAATTGATGCATGATGGACGATTATATAATGATGATGAGTTGATATAAGATGATGGGGATGATAGGAGTATGATGAAGATAATAAACATCTTCATACAGATTAATTAACTGATCGCGCGAGATAAAACAGAAACATACGAATGGTCCATTGGTTGGGTGTATTGGTCAGGGAACGAGAGGTCACGGGTTCGAACCCGGCCTGTGGCATATTTGTTTTTGGGAACTTGTTGCTCTAAGGTAGTTTTATTGTTATTATTATTATTATTATTATCATTATTATTATTATTAGTATTATTAACACGAGTATCATTTTTAAAATTTTCATTATCATTATGATCATTAGTAGTAAACTTATTATTATTATAGTTATTATTATCATTATTATTATTATTACTACTACTAATATTATTATTAATATTACAAAAATTATTAATATCATTATTATTATTAACATATAACATTTTTATTTATTTTTATTAGTATTATTATTAGTATTATAAGTATTTTCATTTTTATTAAGACTATTATTATTTTTAACATTATTATTATGTTTAGCATTATTATTATTATTATTATTATTACTAAATGAATCATTATTATTAAAATTAAATTGGTATTATTATGAAGATTATTATTAAAATTATTATTTTTAATATAGTTATTGATATTAGTAATATTATAAAAATAATACAACTTAGCATTATTAACATTATTATTATCATGGTTATTATTACTATTATTAAGTATATTTATTACTATTATCCTTATAAAATAATACAATTTTTTATTTAATATTATTAATATTAATCTATCAAATAATTATTAGATATATAAAACTATACTTAATACATATATCTTAACATTATTAATATTTTTATTTATTTAAAATATATAAAATGAATATATTTAGTTTATTAAGGAAACCTATAAGTTATTAATTTAAAATTTATATCACTAATGAATATATATATATATATATATATATATATATATATATATATATATATATATATATATATATATATAAATTTGTTCGATTACAATTATATGTGTTAATATATATACATAAATGATATATGTTCGTGAATCCGAGGCCAACCTTGCATTGTTCAGTATCGTCGTATGCATATTTTTACTACAAAATATCGTATTGTGAGTTTCATTGGCTCCCTTTTTAAATGCTTTTGCAATATATATTTTGGGACTGAGAATACATGCGGTGCTTTTATAACTGTTTTACGAAATAGACATAAGTACTGAACCTACATTCTATGGTGGAATTATTATACCGGATATCACCCTTTTTAGCTTGGTAGCCTAAGAATTTGGGAACAGACTCCCAAATTGACGTGAATCCTAAAGATAGATCTATCGGGTCTAACAAACCCCATCCAGGTTATGGATGCTTTAGTACTTTGATTTTATATACAGATGAGTGTACCTGTATATTTGGGGATATTCTAGATGCATTTGTTAATGTCGATTACCAGGTGTTCACCATATGAATGATTTTTAATTCGCAGGTTATGCGTACTATTTTGTACTCGGGTTACGTGTACAATTAAATATCTGAAATCTTGTGGTCTATTGAAATTATTGAAATGATTGTTTAAGATAAACCTATGAACTCACCAACCTTTTGGTTGACACTTTAAAGTATGTTTATTCTCAGGTATGAAAGAAATCTTCCGCTGTGCATTTACTCATTTTAAAGATATTACATGGAGTCGTTCATGGCATATTTAGGACAGTACCTTGCAATGGGACCAAATGTTGATGACTTCGTGCAGATGGATTAGGACGGGTCTCTACAGGTGGTATTCGAGCAGTGGTCTTAGCGAACCAGGTCTTGCATTAGTGAGTCTGATTGATAGTCATTAGGATGCATTAGCAAGTCTGGACTTTGACCTTAGCTGAAAATTATAAGTTTTGTTTATCATTCCTAGTGTAAAAATTACCTGCTTATCATTCCTATGTCTAGACACGTCTTCCTACACTTATTGCGTAGATAGTGTATAGATAAATTCATATCTTAGCATATCTGTTACTATAAACTTTGTCTGACACTTCCGAAGATTCCTCCGTAATCTATGGGATTTTGGTATTGTATATACGTATGTAATTTATGTATTGAAGCATACCAAACTAAATCCTATAATCTATTTCCTATCAAAAATACTTTATCTGACCGTGCAAGATGAAACTCGCTACTAGTTTAAATTCCTTGGATTTCGACAGCTATTCCGATATGGATTTTCACTCGAGCTCCGAAAGCAGTGTGACCGGAATGAATAAACCAATTAGCCATCATCTATTCTGGATGAATTGGGGATGAGTTCGTAGTCTACTTAATCATGGAGACGCGAAGAAGGCGATCCCTTCCACCAACCGAATTCACTTCTTGGTGAAGAATCTGAAGCACTTATAGGCGAACCTGTCCGAAACACCATATTCACCCTCATATCCAGGATATCTCGCAATGATTATATGATATCCAAAATTCTCAACCTTTTTCATCCGCTCATCCCAACCGACAATCATCCTGGAGTAATAGAAGAAGTCAACGAGCTTCGCGCTCGGGTATTGGCTTTGGAGAATATGGTGCGAAGATTACAAGCACCATCAACAATACCAGTACCACCATCATCAACACCAACGGTACTATTACCACATCAACACTAACATCCGCACCGCAAACCTCAACTTCACAATTTGTCCCATGAGCATCAATGTCGTACGCACCATAGATACCAAGAAGTACTAATAAAAATCAACGATGGAGTATTGATTCATAACTTCATTGGAGAACTATTAGGCGGCGATTATGTAATCTCTAAAGTCTTAGAGATTATGTATTCTACATATCTGTTCTATATCGATTATCTTTGTTCTACGTAATCGTTCTATATCATTTATCTTCACTGAACATGGCGATTATGTAATCTCTAAAGTCTTAGAGATTATTTATTCTAGCTCAAACCGAAAAGCAAATGAGATTAATATCATATTAACTCATTAAATCCATGATTACATCTGAAGAAAATATATATGTATATATGTTTTCATAAAGATTATAATTAAAAATTCTTTTGTACAAACTGATAATGATGAAAATATTTTAACAGGTAGGTAATACCCGAGGAATATTTAGATTTCACCTTAATAAATTACACTGTACATTCTTCAAATCTGATACAACAGTCATTTACTATCCTACTTACATCCACAAATATACAAATCCGTTCACCGCAGAATAACCATTTTCTTTCAATTTCATATTTGGATTTTGACATATCAGAATCCAACAAGTGGCATACTGAAGAAAACATTGGACAAAATAAAATTTGTTAGAAACAAACAAATTAACTATGAGAAATTTTGTTAAGAATCCATGCTAACAAAATCCTAGCTAACTGTTCCAAGCTAACTGTTAATTCCTTATTACATTTTATTTATCGCAATTTATTTTTCGCAATTTTTTATCGCAATTTTAATTCTCGCAATTTTATTTATCGTCATTTAATTTCTGTTATTTATTTTACGCACTTTAAATATCGTCGTATAAATCGGGACACGTATACAATGTTTTGACATATCATATCGACGTCATCTATATATATTATTTGGAATAACCGTAAGTCACTCTATATCGCGATAATGATCGAGTTAGCATATAAAGGGTCGAGGTTAATTCTAAAATAATATATATACTTTGAGTTGTGATCGAGTCTGAGACATGTATACAATGGGTAATGACACGTATAAATTAATTCGAATATAATATATTAAACTATATATGAATTATTGAACTACTAACTGTGGAATACTAACATTGGACAATTAAAATGAATTAAAATATTGACTATAACATATGAAACTAAACATTTATTCAAGTTTGCCACTTGATTTCATCTTAAATAATCTTTTGTATCGCTTACAATCAGCGTTTAATCATCTAAAAATAAAATGTTTTTGAAACCACCTCGGATTGACAACCGATGATTCAGTTAGGGTAGCATTAAATGCAGAGGAAACAGCAAAATTATAGATGGTCAAAATGGCCAACAGTTTGATGATGAAGAATTGAGTGCTGGGAACGCTCGATAGAAAATATGGTACTGAAAAACGACTTGAGCAAACCACGAAGGAGACTGTGGACAAATACAAGGACCAAATTCTGTATTCAAAGAATCCAGATAATTCTGTATCCTATGAAATCTTTAGAGAATATCTTGCTCCGCACTCATGTTAAATCGTGTGGAAAATTTTTCTTCGTCAACCTTCGATCTTAGAAATTCTGAAAATATCATCAGAAGTATCTTCGATATTTCTGAGGATATTTTCATAACTCTTCTTGTCCGAAATTAGTTATCACTTCGTGCTATCCATATTACATCATAAAAGAAACTGTTTTAGTTTCAATCCTTATATAAAATTTGAGGTTAGATTATGAATGATCTATGGAGAAGTGTTGGGAGTTGAAGCATGAGTTAGTATAATATAATGACGCCCGGCCAACGTGATTATATTACAGTAAGTCATGCTAAATTTCTAATGGAACGTGATGATGGTTCACAGATCATACCCTCATCATGTGTCATGTTACATAACTCTTTCATTCTACTTAACCTCTAATCACTTCAAGAAAAATATATTCTGGATAGTTCTATCTTCCGTAATTCTGATAATTTAACAAGTCAGATCGTGCTATTACCTTTCCTTTCTGCTTAGAATCTTAGTCCATTTAGAACTTCATACCTACGAATTCTGGACCATTATTCGCTTGACTTGAAGTCGGAAAGAGAAAACAAAAATATGGAGCTTTGGAATATAAATAAGAATATGAGTGACACCAAACAAGAAATTACAAATCGTGTATATCTATGCGAATATCAAGATAAAGACATGGGAAAATTAAAAACACTATAACCCCAAGGTAATAGTAGAAGTTAATAGATTCCTCCGGCGGTAAATGGAAAAGAGGAATGACAGATGCGATAGTTAGGAAAATATCAAGAATCGGAACTGGATGGAGCATTTCCACAATATTTTGGAAGTATGAATGGGGGAAGAAAGTATAGGAATGGTGAAAATAATGGAACGGAAGAGTTTAATTTATAATGAAAATATCAGACATAGAAATCGAAGCAGATTACCACATTTAATCAATGAGGATCCTAATTTCCTTATTTACCGAAGAATCAAATCTTATATAGATTTAGAAGATTTTCATTAAATTACTTGAATTCTGGAAATCGACAGTGACTACGTCAAAAGTTAAGACGAACCTCTATTTAATACATTTCAATCTTTTGTGACAGCTTCACTCGTACGCTTCACATAATCAAATCATTTTATCTATATTAATCAATAATGATAAAACTCTATTAATCAACTCAGATTCGTCATGAAAACATTTTTTATTGTTAGCCATGACGACCTCACTCAAATTTCGGGACGAAATTTCTTTAATGGGTAGGTACTGTGACGACCCGAAATTTTTTGACTAATTTTAAATCAAACTCTCGCTACGATTTAATATTTTTGACACGATAAGAAAAGTCCGTTAGGTTGTGTCTCAAAAAAAAAAATTTTTTGAACTATATCATATATGCAATTGACCTTCGACTATTCCCGATGATTCACGAACAATTATGTGTAAATAAATATGTAAATATGTTTATATATATATATATATATATATATATATATATATATATATATATATATATATATATATATATATATATATATATATATATATATATATATATAAGGGTATATATTAATTTAAATTAATAAAATACAAAATAATCATTTGAATTGAAAATATAAAGTAATATACAAAATAATTAAGCTGTTATTAAAATGAATCTATATAGATATATTGTATAGAGAATATAAATGAGTTCGAGCTTAAATAGTAAACAATTATGATACTCGGTTGACATTCCGCTAGTGTTCATACAGATCTAATACGTATATATGAAGGTTCAAAATAAAAGTGGGACTGTAAATTGATTATGAAGATTTTAGTTTTGATAAAAATATTTTTACCTTTTAAATTAAATTGTAGTACTCTGTACATATTAATTGGAATAGAAAATAAATAATTAATAAACCTTTTTAATCAGATTTCGCACAGTTAATAACTGAATAAATAAATGTATGTAATTTAAAAATATGGGATTTTTCTGAAGATTCTTATATATAAACTGTTTAGCAAAGGACTACGAACTTTATACCCTATTAAAATTGTCGACAGATAAGTTAAAGGTGGCTAACTGAATTGTACAAATTACTTGAGATTACTGTTGCTACTTTATGCTTTTACTCACAATCAGACAATCATAAGCTATATTCACTCTCTTAATTTGAAAAAGTAATGTAATTAGTGGAACACGTCTTTTTACTTCATTGTTATTATATTATGGCTACCACTTACTAAATTTTATATATATATATATATATATATATATATATATATATATATATATATATATATACAAGAAACAAAATCAACTATCACACCCTTACCCTCTTCGTTTGTATTATGAAACACCACATGCTTGAGTTCTTTTCTCTACTTAATTTCCATCACCTTTTTCTACAAACATCTATAATATACATATACTTAGTGCACGCAATGGGAAATCATCGCCACTACCATTTTATTTTGATGTTTCTCTTTTTCCTTCTTTCTAATTGTCTACAACCACCACCTTCTTCCGACGACGTACGGCGGTGGAATACTTAACCTTTGAAAGAAACCTTAACTATATTCGATAGATCCATTTTGCCAAAACAGTTTCTTGAGTAAGAACAAATCAATGATCGAGGTTAAAATTATGCATCACCAAGAGTAAGTGAACACCCATTTCTATTTACAGTCTCTTCTTCCCTTCTTGACCCGGCAATTTCCATCGCCACCATCCTTCAACCCAATCCAACCGTGAACGACATCACTCTTGAGCCACCTCTAGCTTAACCATCGTGACCACCAACTTTACCTACAACCACCTCTCTCTCTCTCTCTCTCTCTCTCTCTCTCTCTCTCTTTCTCTCTCTCTCTCTCTCTCTCTCTCTCTCTCTCTCTCTCTCTTTCTCACTTATATTTCTGGTTACAATTGCCATCAACAAACCATCTTTACACTACCACCACAACCATCTTCCACTGCTAGTTTTCTGTTCAAATCACGATTTAACTACCCAAGAACACCCAACATCCATCAATCACTTTGAAACAAAAATCATCTCATGTTTTCTTCAAACCATCGACCACCATCTTTAACTATCATCAAACACCTTTGAATACTACCACTCGTTTTGATGTTCATTTACAACCAACGACACCTTCACCTGCATGAACCAATCGATCCCCATCCATATTTACCACTTTTCTTATCCTTTTAGGTTTATGTCATTGATCCACCACCAAGACCCATCTCCCTTCTTTGCTTCTACTTCCTATCAATGATCACCATGACAAAACCCACTTAATCGAACACCACCTATATATCTCTAAACATTAACCACTCTACTCATTGTTTCTGTTTCTTATTAATCGAACCATCACCAACATAAAACCATTGACAACCACCTAAACCTGCAACTGCTTGTTATTCTGTCCTTCTGTTTAGATGAAATAAGACTGCTACAGCTAAAGCTTGTTACTGCTAACTGCTTCTGTTTAATTTGCTACTGTTACGGACTGAATAAGCCACCCAACAACCAAACAACCCATCTATACCTACCTGCTGCTGTCTGTTTTCTCTTCTGTTGAAGGAACAATGGATGAAGATGATAATAAACGTAATAGATAATGATGATGATTGCACGTTTCCTTTCTTTTTCCTTTGAGGCCGACAATCATTAAACAAGTAAACCCACTTGATATTTTGGTAGGGTTGCTCTGCTAGAATACTTCATATAAATATCTACGAACTGTTGCAGGTTTTAAAGAAAATGGGACGGGCCTGAGCTAGTATATGGGGCTTTAGATGAAGGGGATGTTGGGCTATTTTTTTTGGGATAACTTGAAATTTGGGCCGCTACTTGCAGCCCATCGTTTTCTGTTTCTTAACCGATGCCATCAAACATATAAATATTATTTAAGAAATAAATATTATGATTAATATTAAATGAAGATGGTGTTAGATGATTAGAATAATTGATGCATGATGGACGATTATATAATGATGATAAGTTGATATAAGATTATGGGGATGATAGGAGTATGATGAAGATAATAAACATCTTCATACAGATTAATTAACTGATCGCGCGAGTTAAAACAGAAACATACGAATGGTTCATTGGTTGGGTGTATTGGTCAGGGAACGACAGGTCACGGGTTCGAACCCGGGCTGTGGCATATTTCTTTTTGGGAACTTGTTGCTCTAAGGTAGTTTTATTGTTATTATTATTATTATTATTATTATTATTATTATTATTATTATTATTATTATTATTATTATTATTATTATTATTATTATTATTATCATCATCATTATTATTATTATTAGTATTATTAACATGTGTATCATTTTTAAAATTTTCATTATCATTATGATCATTAGTAGTAAACATATTATTATTATAGATATTATTATCATTATTATTATTATTACTACTACTAATATTATTATTAATATTATTGATATTACAAAATTTATTAATATCATTATTATTATTATTATTAACATATAACATTTTTATTTATTTTTATTAGTATTATTAGTATTATTATTAGTATTATAAGTATTTTCATTTTTATTAAGATTATTATTATTTTTAACATTATTATTATTATTAGCATTATTATTATTATTATTACTAAACGAATCATTATTATTAAAATTAAATTGGTATTATTATGAAGATTATTATTAAAATTATTATTTTTATTATAGTTATTGATATTAGTAATATTATAAAAATAATACAACTTAGCATTATTAACATTATTATTATCATGGTTATTATTACTATTATTAAGTATAATTACTACTATTATCCTTATAAAATAATACAATTTTTTTATTTAATATTATTAATATTAATTTATCAAATAATTATTAGATATATAAAACTATACTTAATACATATATCTTAATAATATTAATATTTTTATTTATTTAAAATATATAAAATGAATATATTTAGTTTATTAAAGAAACCTATAAGTTATTAATTTAAAATTTATATCACTAATGAATATATATATAAATTTGTTCGATTACAATTATATGTGTTAATATATATACATAAATGATATAGGTTCGTGAATCCGAGGCCAACCTTGCATTGTTCAGTATCTTCATATGCATATTTTTACTACATAATATCGTATTGTGAGTTTCATTTGCTCCATTTTTAAATGCTTTTGCAATATGTATTTTGGGACTGAGAATACATTCGCTGCTTTTATAGCTATTTTACGAAATAGACACAAGTACTGAAGCTACATTCTATGGTTGAATTATTATACCGGATATCACCCTTTTTAGCTTGGTAGCCTAAGAATTTGGGAACAGACCACCAAATTGACGCGAATCCTAAAGATAGATCTATCGGGCCTAACAAACCCCATCCAGGTTATGGATGCTTTAGTACTTCGATTTTATATACAGATGAGTGTACCTGTATATTTGAGGATATTCTAGATGCATTTGTTAATGTCGGTTACCAGGTGTTTACCATATGAATGATTTTTAATTCGCAGGTTATGCGTACTATTTTGTACTCGGGTTACGTGTACAATTAAATATCTGAAATCTTGTAGTCTATTGAAATTATTGAAATGATTGTTTAAGATAAATCTATGAACTCTCCAACTTTTTGCTTGACACTTTAAAGCATGTTTATTCTCAGGTATGAAAGAAATCTTCCGCTGTGCATTTGCTAATTTTAAGGATATTACATGGAGTCGTTCATGGCATATTTAGGACAGTACCTCGCAATGGGACCAAATGTTGATGACTTCGTCCAGATGGATTAGGATGGGTCTCTACATGTTTCGCATTTGCTGATCTAGTGAACACTAAAAGTGGAATTATACAACCTAACGAAGAGGATGACCTTGCAACGGCAAACACCCCACCAAAGATCTTGCCAATCTCCGAGGCATTTTCTGTCAAAGGTATAAAGGCGGAACACTAATAATCTCTAACCAAAAAAATCGGTTAAAGGAGGGACCAAACTCCGAAAAAGGTTTAATCAAGATGAAATTTAGAGAGCAAAAATTAATAACACTTAAATAACTAGTCATATCCCCACAAATCAACACACGACCAAAAGAGTCATACTTACTAATGTGAGCAACATGAGCCTTGCAAGATAACATAAAACTCGATACATTTGTATCCACCATCGGAACAAATCCAGAAACAACACTTCATGATTCAGTCGCTCAGAAACAAGGCAATTTGAAGATGTCTTACATCGAAACCTATTTGGTGTCGAAGCAAAACCACGCCCAAAAAATTAGAAGCACGCCGTTTTCGCCAAGCCACGATGATGGGACAACCAAAAACGTTTAACCCATTAAGGGATGAGACCACCAAATGAGCATCTCATCCGTTCATAAATGTGACGAACGATTATCTACGAGAGGGCCAACATTTAATTTCTTGAAGCTCTCTAATTTTTCCGAAGACACTCTAATATGTAAAAAACGTAGTTATATTTTATCAATGAAAAGTACCGGTTATTAGACTACACACAACTACGGGCAGTACGTGTACCCGATCGTGTATCGGTATAGAAAATGGCAAAATCCAAGATCGTTCCAAGGACAATTCTAAAGCAATTCAAGATTATAAACTAAATGTAATTGACTTTACAAATAAATTGAAATAAATGAAATACAAATATTTGGTTTTGGTTATTTAATGATTAACGAATCAGATGGAGGTTCAATTAAAAGACAATAATTTTGAGTTTTATATTAATAAAATGTTTTAAGATAGATGTGTAATTAGCTTATGGGAATATGTCAACCTAGACTTTCTTCATTATGCTAGATGTATCTAAGTTGAAGTCCTGATTAACAATCATGCAAATGCAATTCTACTCACCAGTTCAACTAGAGTTCTCTTGAGTGAACACAACAATTCAGATTACACAGTGCAAGATTCCCTGAAACTGAAGACCTTTAAAATGTGGCTAGCTAAATTGACTGACTTAAAGACTTGCACCATGACCCAGAGTTCCTTGTAGTCAACAAATGTGCCAACATTCATTGCAACACGATTAACCCCTATATCTACTAATAAACAAATTAATTCATTTCCTTGTTTCAGATAATGCTCGTTTAACCCAACCCAAAAAACCACCTATGAGGCTATGAAGATTATGACAGACTCCAATATGCGTCACTAAATTGGACAATCACAATCAATCAAGTAACATATGATTAAGCACTTGAAAATAAACACAATAGACTCCAACAAATGGCCATTCAATTGGACAATCACATAAACCAATTAGTTTGCATAAAAGTATCAACAAGAATATTTAAGTGTTCATACAATAAATCCTCACATGCATAATCATTAATTAATCAAAATAACATCCAACATAGTATTAGCCTAATTGAACATTAAAAGTTTAGCTTACAATCATACTAACAAACAAAATCACAATCAATATAAAACAAAAATTCAATGTTGTTTACAAAAGAGTCAACCTAATAATGATCTTGAATGATAGAGAGATTGAAGGTTGAATCCAAAATGATTTAGATGTTTAGTTGGAATCGGAATTATCCAAAATCCACCAATACTCATCCCCAAGCTGCTCCAAATTGCCCAAAGTGAATTTCATATGATAAATGACCTAAAAGTGGCTTAAATACTCCAAACACGCGTCTGGGAGTTGACACGGCGCACATGTAATGTGTGCGGCGCGTAGTAGTACTAAACAGTTTCGATGTCATTTTCACCATGTGTGGCGCGGCGTGCAAGGCCTTTGTGTGGCGCGCCGTTGTCTTCTTCCAGCAACATCCAAATGAAAGTTTTAGAGCTCTGAGATACGGACGTATGGCTTTTGATTAACCTTAATCTAAGTTCCGAGGAGTGAGATATGGCAGTTTTCGTGCAAGCGCGTAGATTTTTCAACACCACCAAGTTTTCACATAACTTCACCATTCTTATGATACTGCCTGAATGCAAGATTGATCATACAAACGTTAAAACGAAGCTTGGAACTCTCTAACTTTATGATATCAATTGTCAATATGAATCAGAATAATATACATTGCTGATAATTGAGCTTCAAAACACGTGTAAATCAACATAACACCTCATAAACACCTCATTAACCACTCTGGAAACCAAATCTTACCGGGACCAACCATAATGATAAAGTGGCATAGAAAACACCTCAACCCACTGAAAACATGAACCGAAGCACTTCTTGATGCAAATACATAATCCTTCATAGATATCACTAAAAAGTCTTAAAACTAACACAAAACCGAGGAAAACCATTTGATATTGCGAGATAATAAGTGTCTAATTTGAGCAATATCACACTCTCCACCATATGTCTCGTAACCGTGTTCTCAATTCTAATAATGAATATAGAACGGATGGGGTCGTCGGAGGGATCGATCCATTCTAAACAGCCCCTCCGACACCAGAGAAATTCACCGATCTATTTTCTGGTCGATCTTGGCCGCTTCTTGAAACCCCGTGGTGAAGACGTGTCGTCGGAATGACCGCCAAAAAGATTAGATATACTGTAAATATTGGGAGTACTAGTTGAAATTGAGCCGTTAGGGGTGGGATATTTGAGAAGTGGGGGGGGGGGGGGGGGGGGGATAATCATTGTGTTATAACTCCAGGAATTTCATAGATTGTGTGTCAAGCCTTAGAGTTGTGGGATATGAAGAGGGCTATAAATATCCTACAAAGTTAGAAGTAAGTCATTCACACCCATAGCCAAAGCACTTCATAGATTTCAAGAGAGTTGTGGAAAAGTCAATCTTGACTAATTGACTTTTCCTCTCAATATTCATATCATTGTTCTTCATATCTTCATCAATATACACGATATTCATAGATATTGGTTCGTACACATTTTAAATTTGAAAAGGGTGGAAGGTTACCGGAATTTGAATTTCCATTCAGAATAGAGCTGTTGTGACTGGTGAAAGAGGGGTTTAGCTTTTGAAAGTGGTAGTTAGATGGTAAGGTCAGATAAATGGAATTTGAAGCAGGAGTGAGGGTTTTCATTATAGGGAGAGTTTTCTTTTTATACCATTTTTATCCGTGTTACATACTACTCATCCTTTGATTTATAAAAATACTATTCATCCTTTGATTTATAAAACTTAATGCTACTAGCGACATTTCACCTTTATAACCTTTGATCTAATATAAATGGATAAAACTAACACACATCTTAAAAGAATATTTTAGACGATGAGTATACATAGAAGTCCATTGTAGAATTAGTATTTAAAAAATATTATAAACTAGTATACCCGGAGTTACCACAACTATGTTATGCCAACTCAAGGAAAATCGGTAAGGCTAACACCGGTTTATAACCGCGTTGATCTGCCAACTGAAAGATGGACATGTCACAATGGGATCTTTGACCAAATTTTCTATGCTTTCTGAGCGCGTCCATGCCACCGTCGTGAATTATTACTCTGAGAATGTATGAAATGCATGCTCTCCACGTGTATGTTTTGTGAGATTTACCGTAAATGAATCGCTTGTCTCTCCAGCTCATGGGATTCTTTTGCAATTTCAATTGGGTTTAAGTTTTCAAGAAACTGTAGGAGTTTGAACAAGAAGATGAAGAAATTACAATTAGAGAAATTGAAATTTTCAGTTTGATTGAATTTTGAATGACGGCCCCTTGAAACTGTAGGTGATAATTTATTGGTTGATTCTACCTTGGAGGGTGGGTGAGTGCAGTTCTTGCATATTTCTATGGAAGATGCAACCCAAAAGAGCATAAATTGGGCTTTGAATTTGTTACAGATTTGGGCATGAGATATAATGCACACGTTGCCCCAACTTTCAAAAATGAATGATATAATTTTACCGAATCATACGCGTCAAGGCACACTTCACCTACTTATTAAATTGTTCAAGTTCCGCCACTATACGCGTCAAGGCACACTTCACCTACTTATTAAATTGTTGAAGTTCCGCCACTAATGTTAGTCTCATCGAATCAATATTGTACTACATCATTTGAGACACAAACCCCGACATCAATGTCGTTACATGCGCCATTAATCATATCGTTACTTGTTAATCATTTCACAGTTTAACATCTAGATGTGAGAGTTTCCACAAACGAAAAAAGAACGCAAAGAAAGGGAAACGAAACAAGTGTTATTGTTCTCTCCTTTTAATGTAATTATTTTTTGCCTAAAGTTTTTTTTTTTTTTTTTTTTTTTTTTTTACGAGGAACCCCACTATGGGCCAGAGCACATTGGCCCCCCCACCGCAGGTAAACCCCGGGTAAACGGCAAGCCAGCCCTCCACCGCTACCAGGTAAGGCATTCTCCAGTTTGGTCATTAAATGCGGACACCCCTTAGGATTGAACCCGAGACCTCCCCTTCACTGAAAGTGCTGGTGGCCACCCAGGCTAGACCTGGATGGTTTGCCTAAAGTTTTTTAAAATGTCTTTTTGTAGTAGATTTGAAAAAAGTGGCCATGCAAACGCAAAGTCTAACCTATCCAATATACATTCCTATTCCTATCTTTGATTTATAGAAAACTACTAACTTTTGATTTAACACTTTTTTGGTTGTCCTTTAAAGGAGCTTTTCTATTATTGTTAATAACTTTAATAATGCCTACCATCTTTTTTTTATTAATTAAGTCATTAGATTTCCTTTTCATTGGTCCCCTAATTTTGTTTCTTGTTGTTTGGATCTTCTTTACAGAATTTATTTTTACCTTCAATCATTTATATTTCATAAATAAAAGTGCATAATTCTAAGCAAACATTTTGTTGAGTAATTACTTTTATAGGGCCCTTATTACAAATCAAATCTAGTCGATGTTTCTACATTGTTTTTTTTTAACGGTAATAGATATATATCAGATAAAGATAAGGATTTTCTAACATTAACTCTGATGGCTATTTTTAAGATATATGGACATGCAATTTTGAATTGTACTTTACTCATAACCATTCACTAACCAATTCACCCTCTACTTTATAGTATCATCAATAATAATGCATAATTTGATATTTCTTAAATATAGTCCTAAGAGCTATAATTAAAAAAATATCCATTAGATAAAAGTCTCTTGTAAGGAATTAAAAGCAAACAAAATTAGAACGGCTTAATACAATATATTCCTTTATAAACGAACCGTGTGAGTATGAACAAGATCGGATAATATTAAATATATCGCCTCATTAATCCTATTAAATCCGGGAAAACAACAAGATTCCGAAATCTACATAACACCAAGTTCAAGTCACGACGCTACATATAAACGATGTTTTAGACGAGGAGCTTCATTTCAATCTTCATACCACATAACCCAATCCGACCATATAGGGAGTAGATGATATAACATCACTACTAAGTTTCTTTTGTTTACCTAAAGTTATCAATGTAATTGCTCTACAAATGATATATATTCTTTTTAATCAAGTTATTGTCTTCGAAAATCTTTGTGCCATATAATTAATAATAATGCAAAGTAGTTCTATTACTTGACACATGCGTGCACGGTTCCATATCTAGCGCGCCCATGCCTTTGAAGGGTTGTATCTCTAGCTCCCGTGTTGCGGAAGCTTGTTTGGCGACGAGCTAGACTATATTACCGGCGGACGACGGACATTGGTTTGTCCAAGTCCACCCCGCGTAGAACTAGAGAATCTGCAAGTCATGACTATAAATAAACGCGTTGGTCGCGCCTGAACCCTTTCCTAAGTGTTGGCGCATTTAGATGACACTTATACGCACACACAGACACAATAATCAATATGTATAGTGTGTGCACGACGGTATACACGAAGATTATGCTTTGGCATGCATTGAGTCTAAAATATGATTGCCATCTAGTCTTCTCCACAACGAGCGTGGAAAGTATTTATTTGTTTTATGCATTTAATCACTATGTCTATTTTTAAGAATGTCTCGTATTACGTTCAATAGTACCATGCTCATTCAAGGTTATGCAGAAGATACAAATACAACACTACAATATTGGTAAAAGCGCATAGACAAGGGCAAAGCGCGATCTAGATGACGTGACATAAAAGTTGGGTGAATACAAACACACCTTAAGAGGAAACACGATCACCATAGTATACACTTGAAAGCTCACGTATTGTCAAGAAAAAAAATAAAAGACCAATTACAAATAGCCAGTACAAGTCACATATATATATATATATATATATATATATATATATATATATATATATATATATATATATATATATATATATGTATATGTATGTATGTATGTATGTATGTATGTTTGTACGTACGTGCGTACGTACGTACGTACGTTATACATACATACATATACATATAGGGGCGCTCGGCATCCGCATTAGGATCCTCGAAAAGTGACACGACGCTTAAAATCATAATATCCACTAAGCGATATGTAGCCTCCTTGCGCTCCTCAGCGGCGTTGGGATTGACATGCCTGGAAATCCCAGAGACAATAGGGGCAGGAATTTCAACGCGCTTCTTGATGAACTCCCCTCTACTTTGATTGCAACAGCAGCCTTCTTGAACAGATCGTTCACATAAGGAGAGTCACAAGCAGGCGCAACAAAAGTTGGGAGGCCACTTTTTAGCACGTTGATTTGGCGCTTAGCAGTAGTGTACCTCTTTCAACTTAGCAATCTGGGATAGATGCTCTTGGGTGGCTTTGCAAAACTTTTCATATTAGCCCGAAGCAGCTTTTTTCCGACAGTCAACTCTTAATTTCTTGCCTTTACGGCATCAAGTTCACGAAACAGTGTTTCTTTCTCAGAATTAGCCAAAGTAACAAAAGCTTAGACATCATCCAGTGCATTTTGCATTGCCTCAAGCTGGTCATGGAGAAGAACCGACCTCTCACGTGCCTATCGCGCACTTGTAGACTCATTCGCAGAGCTACTTTCGGAAGACAAAATGGCGTGCTTCTCATCAATCATTTGAAAAGCATGCAGATGGTTTGTCATAGCCAATTGTATGTCCGCGCGAAGGCTCTCCTCAGGAGTCACGTTAAAGTAGGAAAGCGCGCTAGAAGGCACAACTCTCCGTAAAAAATTATACTGAGAGGCAGCGACATCCTCGGGGACATCCAAAAACTCTCTCACTTGATGAAACATCATAACATTGGCTCGACGGCTAGGATGTCGACCACGCCTTTCTTCCCCCTCAGCGCGATCAACCACTGCAAGAAAAACACAAGTCAGAAATACACCTTTTGCACATTAAGCATAAGCTAAGTTGGTAATACTTACTAGGTTTCTTTTTTGTGGGATTTCTTCCCAACCTCCTTGGAGTGTTTTCGCTTCTCCATCTTCTTGTTGGAGGCACTAGAACCAACAGCTCCTCGACCCTGACCACGTGGGAGTAGGCTCACCAGTTTTCGGGAGTATCAGCACCGGTTTCCTGATCATCGGTCTCAGCATGACCACCGGTGCCAGAACCATTGACCACTGGTGAATTAGCACCGCCAGAAACATCACCACCATCACCTCCAACAATGGGAACCTCATCACCAGCGCCCACCTCGGGCTCAGCATATAGTTGCTTGATAGTAAGCTCCCGAAAGTAGTACCAACCATTGTGATGCGAAAAGTGAAGAACACCGGAATCAAAGAAAAAAGGTTTGCGCTGAAGAAGATGCAGTGAAAAATTGAATGCGAATAGGAGACGGTAAAAAACATGTGAAGAAAATAATGAGATATTTATAGGAGGTGAAAATTTGAAAGAGCATGAGAGAAAATAAATAGGCGGTTAAAATAAAAATTCATCACAGACGCACACGTGTCGCTAAGATGATGGAGCGACATTTTAGTATGGTTGTTGGGCAGATTGATGAGACAACATGTCCCTTTGTGACGACTCTGCTTTTTTCGTTATCTTTACGTTAATTTCTTTGCACCGTTAGTCCCGGTGTTCTTGCCACGTCATTTTTATGTGATAATATATTATATTAACTTAAATAATATTTCAATATTATTTATTATGTGCAAAGGTGTAAATATATAATAATACGTTTCTACGTGTATCGGTTTTAATCCGATGAATCGTTTCGGTTTTCAAACCAACGATTAGATTTTCGAGATTTTTAAATCCAAATTATTTTATTTATGATATTTCTACGTCATAATAAATTATAGAATATTTTTATATTTTATTTTTCGCGGGTGCGTGTTACTTCCGAAGATTTAATCGCGTAACGGTGTTTTCGCGAATCGAGCTTCGTTCGAGTTCTACATCATACACCATACACCAAAAATCGACCACCTTCATCCAACATACTATTATTCATCATTTTTCAAGACTAGTTACACAATCAGATTCTCCATTTCGCGTTCTACATCATACATCTTCTTGATTTCTCGTTGGGTATAAAAATGAACCCTAGCTTTTTCAATTTCATCTTTATTTTACTTTTTTATGTATATTATGATGATATAGTGCTTTATTGTGTTTGTGGTGATGTTGGATTAATTAAAATCGCGAATAAACACATGTTTTCGGTTTGATTTGAAATGTACAGCCATTAAACTGATAATTTCGGGAAACTTATCATGGTTTTCTGATTATAAAAAGTTACCCAATGAGTTCCTTTCATTGAGTAGTTAATTTTGCATATAGGATTTGTCTTAATTGGATTAACGGATCGAAAACTACGCGTAAAACAAGATTTATTGATTAATCGGTACACATAAAGATTAATAGCAGGTTTGGTCTCAGTTTCTGGGCAATTTCTGGACATTATAAACTTATTCATCATGTTGGGATCATTAAAGCGATAAATTTATACGTTTGGGGCGTTAAAATCCGAGTTACGGATCTAATATTATGAATAAAACAAGTTTTGAAACGAAATTTCGCGAGATGTTATCATCTTAGCGGTGAAAGTATGGGGTTAAAACCCTAAGTAGGGGAGTATGTACCTGGAGGGTACGGTGTTGCCTCGGTTTGATAGGCGTGTTTGAGCGAATTGTTGGAATTTGTCCCGTTTGGTGAGCAAACTAGGGACGTAAGGTGCTGATTTTGACTATCTCATGTAGAGATATGTCAGTATTGAGCTCGTTTGAGAATGAGTTCTCTAGAGTATTGAGGAATTTTACGTGCGAGAAGTGACAAGATCATCCTTAATAGACGGTCGAAGCGTTGTTCACAGGGAAATGGTGGACGAGTGGTGATTTGTTCAAGGTTGCGTGTCAGTTGGAGTTACCGAAAAGTTATGGGAAATCTCATCACCATGTGCGTGGCGTGGACGACCCAAATTAGTTGACGGTTGGCGAGGATACTCTAAGTTATAAATTAGAGTGTGCCAAGGAAACATGGAGGATTGTTGTGTGGATGGAACGTTGCGTGACGAGAAAGTGTGACCGATAGGATGCAATGGTGGCATCAAAAGGGTGTAGTGTTGTGTGAGAACTCGAAAAAAATTGAGGAATGCGTATTTACCTTGTTCACGATGAGGTTTAGATCGCGAGGACGCGATCCACTTTAAGTGGGGGAGAGTTGTAAGACCCTGAATTTTAATACATCAGAAAGTGTCGGCAGAAAGTGTCATCAGGAACTATTCCCAGAAAGTGTCAGGAAAAGTCTACCTATACTTATGCATTTTCAGATTTTACATCAGAATGAGAACCTGACAGTTTCAGTCCCTGAATTTCTAAAAATTGTGCGGTCTTCATTTTATATTATAGTGTGCGCCGCGCAAGTGGAAGCGCGCCGTACAAAATGACCTGACAGACTCCTTCGTGATTTTTAATATTTTAGAGGGGTATTTAAGTCTTTTCACTTGAGGGTCAGTTTTGAGCCACTAAAACTGATCCATTGATCATTCTTATCCTCATTTCACCCACACAAACACTCTCTCATCAAATCCTAGAGAGAGGAAGAGAGTTTAGAGAGAGAGCTCCATTTGGAGAACAAGAAGAGTGAATCGGGTCGAGCCGCAAGAGTTAAAGTTGGTCACCTCGTTCATGGTTACGTTGTGGTAGTGTTATTAAGTTCTAACTTCGAATTTCATTGTTTGATTTGATATTCAAAGTTAGGGTGTGAACTTGATTTGTTGAGAAACCCATTTAAACTTATGAAGTGAGTTTATTGATGCTAGTAATCGGGTTTAATGTCGTTGTTGGTGGATTTTGGGTTGGTTGAGGATTTAACCAAGTTTAAGAATTGTAATTGGGTTTAATCACTAGTTTTAGTGATTTTGGAAGTGTTGAAACCCATTTGGGTGTAATTGGAAGACTAATTTTGAAATGGGTCAAAATTTGGGTGTAATTGGAAGACTAATTTTGAAATGGAAGACTAATTTTGATTTGGTTTAATTGGCGTAATAGGACCATTTGCACTCGTGTTAAGTTATTATTGGTTAGTTTGGGCATTGGTTGTGCTTAGAAGTGCAATTGGGTCAAAATTGCACTAAGTGTCAATTTGGGTTGGTTTGTAATCCACCCTAATGGTGTTGTTTGTTATGTGATAAATGGAATAGGTACTTTCCATTGATGTGTTGCAGATTATTTCAGTTGCATTCATCAAGGCACTAAGGTGAGTGTAATTGTATTATATCTGTATGGGTGCGGGTGGGGTAGAGTGATCCTTGGCGTTCGGGTTCACTTTACATGTGTATGAGATGATGGACTCTATTAGTTTTGGGTCCTTGTGGCACGTTTGTGCGTTTGGGTTACCACCCGTGGGGTAGTGAATCTCGGGCGATACGAATTCACGTTTGCAAGTAGGTCAACCTCGTTGTTGTTGATGAGATGAGTTGGGTAGTGATTCGCATGTAGATTCGGCTTCACTAGTGAATCACGTGTGGTTTCGGATTCATGATGTCGCGTGTGGTTTCAGACATTCCCATTGTTGTTGACTTAGGGTAGTGAATCGCGTGTAGCTTCGGATTAACTGGGGCGCGTGTAGTTTCGGCCAACCCTATTGTCGTTGAGGTGAAGGTGGTGAATCGCGTGTGGTTTCGAATTCACTAGGCTTATGTGGTTTTGGCCGGCCTTCATGAGTTTGAGGTTAAGGGGTTAACCTTGAGATTTTGGGTAGGCGCATATATCTATGTATATATATTGTTGTGTTGTAGTTAATCTTGCAGTTTTGGCTTGGTGGTACGTTATGTATAGCTTTGCTTAGTTATACTTGGAATACGGTATGTGTTTATTACTTATGTTAGTAATCCGTGTTCATCTTATGCATATGTATGTATATAATACCGTTGCATTCACTAAGCATTAGCTTACCCTCTCGTGGATATTATTTTTATAGGTTCGCAAGGAGGTGGTTCGGGTAAGCGTTGAACTAGTTGTTTTGTGGGTTGCTTTAGAAGATTGTGCTTTAGGTTAACGACTAGGATTGGGTAGCGTATTCCCAATCACCATGCTCGATATTTATTTTGAGTTAAACTAAAATGGGTCGTAGTTGTCACTTTGATGTAATAATGGGTCGTTGACATCCCAAGGGTCGTATTACACTTTCGTCGTTAATACCCCTTTGTATAATGTTTGAAAAGTGTCGAATTCGGTTTTTGTAGTAACCCGAACTTTTCCATGTTTATATATATATTAAATGAAATTGTTATTTACATGATTAAGTGTTTCCAACATGTTAAGCAATCAAACTTGTTAAGACTTGATTAATTGAAATAAGTTTCATATAGACAATTGACCACCCAAGTTGACCGGTGATTCACGAACGTTAAAACTTGTAAAAACTATACGATGACATATAAATGGTTATATATATAGTTAACATAATTTTATTATAAGTATGTATCTCATTAGGTATTTTAACAATGAGTTATATACATAAAAATGAGACTATTAATTTAAGAAACTCGAAAACGAAATATATAACGATTATCGTTATAACAACGTCTTACTAGGTACATATGAATCATATTAAGATATTGATACACTTGGTTAATTATGTTAAATGATAAGTAAATATATTATTAAGTGTATTAACAATGAAATACATATGTAAAAATAAGACTACTAACTTAATGATTTCGAAACGAGACATATATGTAACGATTATCGTTGTAACGACATTTAACTGTATATATATCATACTAAGATATATTATATATCATAATATCATGATAATATAACAATTTAACATCTCATTTGTTATAATAAACAATGGGTTAACAACATTCAACAAGATCGTTAACCTAAAGGTTTCAAAACAACATTTACATGTAACGACTAACAATGACTTAACGAATCAGTTAAAATGTATATACATGTAGTGTTTTAATATGTATTCATACACTTTTGAAAGACTTCAAGACACTTATTAAAATACTTCTACTTAACAAAAATGCTTACAATTACATTCTCGTTCAGTTTCATCAACAATTCTACTCGTATGCACCCGTATTCGTACTCGTACAATACACATCTTTTAGATGTATGTACTATTGGTATATACACTCTAATGATCAGCTCTTAGCAGCCCATGTGAGTCACCTAACACATGTGGGAACCATCATTTGGCAACTAGCATGAAATATCTCATAAAATTACAAAAATATGAGTAATCATTCATGACTTATTTACATGAAAACAAAATTACATATCCTTTATATCTAATCCATACACCAACGACCAAAAACACCTACAAACACTTTCATTCTTCAATTTTCTTCATCTAATTGATCTCTCTCAAGTTCTATCTTCAAGTTCTAAGTGTTCTTCATAAATTCCAAAAGTTCTAGTTTCATAAAATCAAGAATACTTTCAAGTTTGCTAGCTCACTTCCAATCTTGTAAGGTGATCATCCAACCTCAAGAAATCTTTGTTTCTTATAGTAGGTTATCATTCTAATACAAGGTAATAATCATATTCAAACTTTGGTTCAATTTCTATAACTATAACAATCTTATTTCAAGTGATGATCTTACTTGAACTTGTTTTCGTGTCATGATTCTGCTTCAAGAACTTCGAGCTATCCAAGGATCCGTTGAAGCTAGATCCATTTTTCTATTTTCTAGTAGGTTTATCCAAGGAACTTAAGGTAGTAATGATTTTCATAACATCATTCGATTCATACATAAAAAGCTATCATATTCGAAGTGGTAAACTTGTAATCACTAGAACATAGTTTAGTTAATTCTAAACTTGTTCGCAAATAAAAGTTAATCCTTCTAACTTGACTTTTAAAATCAACTAAACACATGTTCTATATCTATATGATATGCTAACTTAATGATTTAAAACCTGGAAACACGAAAAACACCGTAAAACCGGATTTACGCCGTCGTAGTAACACCGCGGGCTGTTTTGGGTTAGTTAATTAAAAACTATGATAAACTTTGATTTAAAAGTTGTTATTCTGGGAAAATGATTTTTATTATGAACATGAAACTATATCCAAAAATTATGGTTAAACTCAAAGTGGAAGTATGTTTTCTAAAATGGTCATCTAGACATCGTTCTTTCGACTGAAATGACTACCTTTACAAAAACAACTTGTAACTTATTTTTCCGACTATAAACCTATACTTTTTCTGTTTAGATTCATAAAATATAGTTCAATATGAAACTATAGCAATTTGATTCACTCAAAACGGATTTAAAATGAAGAAGTTATGGGTAAAACAAGATTGGATAATTTTTCTCATTTTAGCTATGTGAAAACTGGTAACAAATCTATTCCAACCATGACTTAATCAACTTGTATTGTATATTATGTAATCTTGAGATACCATAGACACGTATACAATGTTTCGACCTATCATGTCGACACATCTATATATATTTCGGAACAACCATAGACACTCTATATAATGTTGGAGTTAGCTATACAGGGTTGAGGTTGATTCCAAAATATATATAGTTTGAGTTGTGATCAATACTGAGATACGTATACACTGGGTCGTGGATTGATTCAAGATAATATTTATCGATTTATTTCTGTACATCTAACTGTGGACAACTAGTTGTAGGTTACTAACGAGGACAGCTGACTTAATAAACTTAAAACATCAAAATATATTAAAAGTGTTGTAAATATATTTTAAACATACTTTGATATATATGTATATATTGTTATAGGTTCGTGAATCAACCAGTGGCCAAGTCTTACTTCCCGACGAAGTAAAAATCTGTGAAAGTGAGTTATAGTCCCACTTTTAAAATCTAATATTTTTGAGATGAGAATACATGCAGGTTTTATAAATGATTTACAAAATAGACACAAGTACGTGAAACTACATTCTATGGTTGAATTATCGAAATCGAATATGCACCTTTTTATTAAGTCTGGTAATCTAAGAATTAGGGAACAGACACCCTAATTGACGCGAATCCTAAAGATAGATCTATTGAGCCTAACAAACCCCATCCAAAGTACCGGATGCTTTAGTACTTCGAAATTTATATCATATCCGAAGGGTGTCCCGGAATGATGGGGATATTATTATATATGCATCTTGTTAATGTTGGTTACCAGGTGTTCACCATATGAATGATTTTTATCTCTATGTATGGGATGTGTATTGAAATATGAAATCTTGTGGTCTATTGTTACGATTTGATATATATAGGTTAAACCTATAACTCACCAACATTTTTGTTGACGTTTAAAGCATGTTTATTCTCAGGTGAATACTAAGAGCTTCCGTTGTTGCATACTAAAATAAGGACAAGATTTGGAGTCCATGTTTGTATGATATTGTGTAAAAACTGCATTCAAGAAACTCATTTTGATGTAACATATTTGTATTGTAAACCATTATGTAATGGTCATGTGTAAACAGGATATTTTAGATTATCATTATTTGATAATCTACGTAAAGCTTTTTTGTAACGACCCGTCAAAATCGCTATTGACGCGGCACGTTAATCATTGATTCCACAGTGAGGTTTTGACCTCTATATGATACGTTTTGATAAAATATTGCATTCATTAAAATAAGTGACTTTCTAAACATAGAAAGTTATAAACATGTGGGCGAGTGCTTAGGTATAAGCAAAAACCCCGAAATACATAAGTCTTTAATTTACAGGTTGACATCACAGTCCAATTATTTATTACACAACGCAGTTTTATTTTGAATGCAATAAACTTTGTACAAAGCATGAGAGACTCCATGCAGGCAACAAGCACATCACAGCGGAAGCATTCTAAGGACCTGAGAATAAAACATGCTTAAAAAGTCAACACGAATGTTGGTGAGTTATAGGTTTAATTGCTCGAGTCATAAACATGTATAAAGATAGACCACAAGATTTCATCAAAAGTTTATCAATAGATTCTACGTAACAGAGCACCCTGGTAACTAAACTTAACGCTATAGTGATAATTACCCCATTCGTTTTAATACACGCAAACCAACGTGTCTTAAACTCAAATAACATACGTCCGTTAAAAGGCTAGCGCTCTAGCTCGGACGGGGATGTCAAGCCCTATGGATCCATATACAATTATTCGCGCCCACCAGTCCATATCCTATGTACTGGCAGCTACTAGTTACCAAAGCTAAGGGATTTCCGGTTTAACTCAGTGTAGAATTTAGTATGTACTTGTGTCTTATCGCGTTTAAAATAAATTGCATGCATTCTCAGCCCAAAAATATTTAAAGTATTTAAAAAGGGAGACTATAAACTCACAGTTCAATATTGAGACTCAATATTGTAGGCAAATTGCATAGACGTAATGACGGTAGATGACTGTATGGTTGGCTTTGGATTCAAGAACAATACCCCAAACAATACCCAATATTTCCTTAGCTTAAAGCGGTTTGAAACCCGAATTAAAACACCCTCGAATATACTTTATTATTATTAACTTAAATTAAAATTATAATTATAATTATAAATTAAAATTTATATTACATAAGAAAATTTATTGTGAAGTATTTCGTCGAACAAACTGGCCTTTTTATAGTACTTTTCGATTTACTGTAGCTCATGCGATCGCATGAGTTTTCAGTGTTTTTGCCATGCGATCGCATGGCCGCCTTTCCCGTTTTGTTTGCTAGTTCGTCGGCATCAAATAGTATTTACTGTAGCAAATAGTGTTTTACTGTAGCAAATAGTGTTTACTGTAGCAATAGTGTTTTACTGTAGCAAATAGTGTTTTACTGTAGCAAATCACTGTAGCAAATCACTGTAGCAAAGTCGTTTTTACTGTAGCAAATAGTGTTTTACTGTAGCAAATCACTGTAGCAAAGTCGTTTTTACTGTAGCACTGTAGCAAAATACGGTTTCACTGTAGCAAATAGTGTTTTACTGTAGCAAATAGTGTTTTACTGTAGGAAAGTCGTTTTTACTTGTACATATATATATACATACATATAATTGTTCATGAATCGTCGAGAGTAGTCAAAGGTAATTGTATATATGAAACAGTTCTAAAATTTTTGAGACTCAATCTAACAGACTTTGTTTAACGTGTCAAAATAATAAATCGTATAGAGAATTGGTTTAAATTAGTCGAAATTTTCCGGGTCATCACAGTACCTCCCCGTTAAAGAAAATTTCGTCCCGAAATTTTTGAGTAGTACCTGTTTCATGAGCGATATCAGTGAACAAATGTGGATACTTTTGCTTCATTTGATCTTCACGTTCCCAAGTAAACTCGGGTCCTCGTCTTGCGTTCCAACGAACTCTAACTATCGGTATTTTGCTTTGTTTTAATTGTTTGACCTCACGGTCCATGATTTCAACAGGTTCTTCGACAAAATGGAGTTTATCATTAATTCGTATTTCGTCAAGAGGAATTACGACATCCTCTTCAGCTAAACATTTCTTCAAATTTGACACGTGAAATGTGTCGTGAACACTACTAAGTTCTTGCGGTAGCTTTAATCGATAAGTAACTGCTCCAATTCTTTCGGTGATTTCAAAGGGTCCTACGTACCTAGGACTTAGCTTTCCTCGTTTACCGAATCGTACAACGCCTTTCCAGGGTGACACTTTCAACATGACTTTGTCGCCCACTTGAAATTCTAGCGGTTTTCTTCTTACATCAGCATAACTCTTTTGGCGACTCATGGCCGTTTTCAATCGCTGTTGTATTTGAATGATCTTTTCGGTGGTTTCGTGAATAATTTCTGGTCCAGTAAGTTGTCTTTCTCCTACTTCACTCCAACAGATAGGAGATCTGCACTTTCTACCGTAAAGTGCTTCAAATGGTGCTGCGTTGATGCTCGTATGATAGCTGTTATTGTATGAAAATTCTGCCAACGGTAAGTGTCGATCCCAACTGGTTCCAAAGTCAATCACGCATGCCCGTAACATGTCTTCCAATGTTTGTATTGTTCTTTCACTTTGACCATCTGTCTGTGGGTGATAAGCGGTGCTCATATCTAATCGAGTTCCCAATGCTTTTTGTAATGATTGCCAAAAACGTGATGTGAATCGGGTGTCACGATCAGATATGATGGAGATAGGTACACCATGCCTGGAAACTACTTCCTTCAAATATAGGCGTGCTAATTTCTCCATACTGTCTGTCTCCTTTATTGGTAGGAAGTGAGCTGATTTAGTTAGACGATCAACTATCACCCAAATAGTATCATGACTACTTGCAGTCCTTGGCAATTTCGTAATGAAATCCATGGTTATTCTTTCCCATTTCCACTGCGGAATTTCTGGTTGTTGTAGTAATCCTGATGGCTTTTGGTGCTCAGCTTTGACCTTTGCACACGTCAAACATTTGCTTACATAAGTAGCAATTTCTGTCTTCATATTAGGCCACCAATAAAACTTCTTGAGATCGTGGTACATTTTTCCATTTCCTGGGTGAATTGAGTACCTCGTTTTGTGTGCTTCATCCAGTACTAGTTGCCTTAGGTTACCATGTTTTGGTACCCATATCCTACCAGCAAAATACAGGGTTCCATCGGCTTTTACTTCAAGTTGTTTTTCTAACCCTTTGCTCATTTCGCCTTTTTCGTTTTCTTCTTTTAAAGCTTCTAACTGTGCTGCTTGAATTTGCTTTGTGAGATCAGTACGAATTGTAATATTCAAAGCTCGGACCCTAAGAGGTTTTACTCTTTCTTTTCGACTTAAGGCATCAGCTACAACATTGGCCTTTCCGGGGTGGTAACGGATTTCACAATCGTAATCGTTTAACAACTCTACCCAGCGACGTTGCCTCATATTGAGTTGTTTTTGATCAAAAATATGCTGAAGACTCTTATGGTCAGTGTACACTGTACACTTGGTGCCATATAGATAGTGTCTCCATATTTTGAGTGCAAAAACTACTGCTCCAAGTTCTAAATCATGCGTCGTATAGTTCTTTTCATGAATTTTTAGTTGTCGTGAGGCATATACGATAACTTTTGTGCGTTGCATTAATACACATCCTAAACCTTGGCGCGAAGCGTCACAATAGATCACGAAATCATCATTTCCTTCCGGTAATGACAAAATGGGTGCAGACGTTAACTTCTTCTTTAATAACTGGAATGAGGATTCCTGTTTCGTGGACCAATCATACTTCTTTCCCTTTTGAGTCAATGCAGTTAAGGGTTTGGCGATTCTAGAGAAATCTTGAATGAATCTTCGGTAGTAACCAGTAAGACCTAAGAATTGGCGAATTTGTGTTGGAGTCTTCGGTGTTTCCCATTTACTAATGGCTTCGATCTTGGCGGGGTCAACTTTAATTCCATGTTTACTGACAACATGGCCCAAAAATTGTACTTCTTGTAACCAGAAATCACACTTCGAAAATTTTGCGTACAATTCTTCTTTCTTGAGTATCTCTAGTACCAGTCTTAAGTGTTGCTCATGTTCTTCCTTGTTCTTCGAGTAAATCAATATGTCGTCGATAAAAACAATGACAAATTTGTCTAAATACGGTCTACAGATGCGATTCATTAGATCCATGAATACTGCTGGAGCATTAGTCAATCCAAAAGGCATGACTAAAAATTCATAGTGACCGTAACGGGTTCTGAACGCTGTTTTAGGAACATCTTCTTCCTTCACTCTCAACTGATGATATCCGGAGCGTAGATCAATCTTAGAATAAACACTTGATCCTTGCAATTGATCAAACAAATCATCAATCCTCGGTAATGGGTACCGATTCTTGATCGTTAATTTGTTTAATTCTCGGTAATCTATGCACATTCTCATAGATCCATCCTTCTTCTTGACGAACAGAATAGGAGCACCCCAAGGTGAAAAACTAGGACGAATAAATCCACGGTCCGATAATTCTTGCAACTGGTCTTGTAATTCTTGCATTTCTGAAGGTGCAAGTCTATATGGAGATCGGGCTACAGGTGCAGCTCCTGGTATGAGATCAATCTGGAATTCTACACATCTGAGTGGAGGTAGCCCCGGTAATTCTTTTGGAAATACTCCGGGATATTCTCTTACAACCGGCATGTCATCAATGCTTCTTTCTTCAGTATCGATCTTCTTTACGTGTGCCAGAATAGCATAACAACCTTTTTTTATAAGTTTCTGGGCCTTCATACAGCTGATAAAGTTCAGTTTTGAGTTGTTCTTCTCCCCATAAATCATTAATGACGTTTCATCCTTACGAGGGATGCGGATTGCTTTCTCAGCGCAAACAACTTCCGCTCTTGTTTTGGACATCCAGTCCATGCCAACGATTACATCAAAACTTCCTAATTCTACGGGTATCAAATCAATTTTGAAGGTTTCACCAGCGAGATTCATTTCGCAACCATGACAAATTTGATCGGCTTTTATCAGTTACCATTAGCTAATTCAATAGTATATTTATCGTCTAGAGGTAATGATGCACATTTTAGTTTAAAACTAAAGTCTTTACACATATAACTTCTATCAGCACCCGTATCAAACATAATAGAAGCTAGTTGATTATTAACGGTAAACGTACCCGTGACAAGATTAGGATCCTCACGTGCTTTACTGGCACTAACATTAAATGCCCTCCCACGTGCGGGTTCATTGTTCTTCTCCTTATCAGGGCATTGATTTATAAAGTGACCAGACTTCCCGCATCCATAACATTTCTTGACATCGGTCGGTTTTGTCTTTACTTCAGAAACGGTGGCATAACAATCTTTTGCCACATGTCCTTTCTTGTTGCACTTATCACAGACCACTTGGCAATAGCCTGCATGATGTGTGTAACATCTTTTGTAGAACGGATGAGGTCCCTTATAGTTTGGACTTGCAGTTGCCCCATCTTGTTTACCTTTAAAAGTTTCTTGTTTCTTCAGATGAGTACTTTTGCCCTTATAGTCTTCCCATTTCCTCTTTCCTTCAGTTGTCTTGACTTCGGTAATTGGTGCCTTAATCGAACTCTCTGTGATCTGGTCCATGAGTTGGTGTGCCATTGTCATGGCTTCCTGCATTGTATTCGGTTTGGACGATGTAACATTTCCTTTGATATTGATCGATAAACCGTCAATATACATTTCTATCTTTCGTTTCTCATTTGGCACCAATTCGGGACACAACAAGGCTAGTTCCATGAAACGCTTTTCATAGTTATTGAGATTCGCGCCGATAACCTTCAGATTACGTAACTCAGATTCCATTTTTCTGATCTCGTTTCGAGGACAGTACTCCTCGATTAGCATCTTTTTCAGTTCTTCCCAAGAGATATCATATGCCGTATCTATTCCTTCTGCTTTAGCATAATTGTTCCACCAAGTAAGTGCACCATCTTGCAACGTGCACGAAGCATACTTTGACTTGTCTCCGTTTGCATAATTACTGATTTTGAAAACGGACTCCATCTTTTCAAACCATCGGGTTAGACCGACTGGTCCCTCAGTTCCACTAAACGTCTGTGGTTTGCATCCTTAAAAAGTTTTGTATGAGCATCCGTTTCGTGAATTTGTGTTTACGGCTGCTGCTTTAGCTGCTGCTTCGGCTGTTGCTTTTGCTGCTTCGGTTGCAGCAATTCTTTCATTCACACGTTTCTCGACTAGTTGTTCAAACTCAGCATCCGACATTTGAGACATGTTTCTTCAATAAACACAACAGATATAATTTAATCATATAGAATATTATAGGTAAAATGAGTTGTCAATAGTTAATCGTAGCATATTAATAATATGAACCGATTATTATAAAAGCCTTTTCTTCTTATTAGCATTTTATAATTATTTCTAGGGTATTACCTACCCGTTAAGTTCATACATAATAGCTAGTACAAGGAATTAACTACTAAAATCCTAATAATATTCCACTATGAAAAATTATAGCGAGTTACTATATTATTATGTAATAATAATAATAAGAAGTAGTAATAATACAAATAATCATTCCATGCATTTATTATTAATAAACCAAAATAATACAATACCATACAATACTGATATTTTACATATGCTTATTTTACATAACAAGATAGAGTAGCACACATAAGTAATAAAATAGCGCATGGAAGATTTATGGTTGCGAGGTCGTTCATTCAGAACTATCAGAAACTTCTTCCCATTTGGTTCTCTCTGCCAATTGTTTGTGTGCACATGGTCCGACAGACATTCTGGCAGTGTATTTTATTTTTAGTTGGGGTTTTGAGGTACCCGTTACCTCAGTGGGTTTAATACAATAAGGGTGGTTACGGATCGAATGGTCCTGTTCTTTTTTAATAATTAAGGACATTTTATTATTGTGATTGTTTTTATTATCTATAGCAAGTTGGAATTTCTCCTTAGTGATCTCTTTTATTTCATTAGCGAAATCCTCCTCCTTACTGATTTCGTCTGATGACGAACTGTCTGAGTCATGTGTAGGAGAATATGATGACGAACTGCAAGAATATGTACCGGTGGTCATGAACCGAAATCTGCCAGGCGTAATCGGCACAACCCGCCCGTCGGCGGTATATCTGGACCAATGTCCATATTTGTTTAGAAATGGACGATCCTCGTTTACTCCAGGGATCATGGGTCCATGCCAACGATACTGTGGCTCTGGAAAACTAAAGCTGGGTGGAGCTGGAACCTCCTCTGGGTTTACCGGGAGTTGAGATTGCCCGACTAACACAATTTCTTCTTTAATAGGTATTGGAATGCCCTTTTCAGTTGTGGATAGAATAGATTCAGTGTCCGATTCCGAGTCGTACAAAATGATAGGATTAGAGGAAGTCATCTATCACATAATTGAAACAACAATTACGTTAGCATATAAATATATCACATATAATGTTTTTGACCAAATAATAAGCAAAAATCAGTAACAACAGATATGGTCATAGTCCAGACTCACTAATGCATCCTAACAATTACCAGTTAAACACACTAATGTAATTTCTGGTTCCCTATGACCTCAAGCTCGGATACCAACTGTAACGACCCGTCAAAATCGCTATTGACGCGGCACGTTAATCATTGATTCCACAGTGAGGTTTTGACCTCTATATGATACGTTTTGATAAAATATTGCATTCATTAAAATAAGTGACTTTCTAAACATAGAAAGTTATAAACATGTGGGCGAGTGCTTAGGTATAAGCAAAAACCCCGAAATACATAAGTCTTTAATTTACAGGTTGACATCACAGTCCAATTATTTATTACACAACGCAGTTTTATTTTGAATGCAATAAACTTTGTACAAAGCATGAGAGACTCCATGCAGGCAACAAGCACATCACAGCGGAAGCATTCTAAGGACCTGAGAATAAAACATGCTAAAAAAGTCAACACGAATGTTGGTGAGTTATAGGTTTAATTGCTCGAGTCATAAACATGTATAAAGATAGACCACAAGATTTCATCAAAAGTTTATCAATAGATTCTACGTAACAGAGCACCCTGGTAACTAAACTTAACGCTATAGTGATAATTACCCCATTCGTTTTAATACACGCAAACCAACGTGTCTTAAACTCAAATAACATACGTCCGTTAAAAGGCTAGCGCTCTAGCTCGGACGGGGATGTCAAGCCCTATGGATCAATATACAATTATTCGCGCCCACCAGTCCATATCCTATGTACTGGCAGCTACTAGTTACCAAAGCTAAGGGATTTCCGGTTTAACTCAGTGTAGAATTTAGTATGTACTTGTGTCTTATCGCGTTTAAAATAAATTGCATGCATTCTCAGCCCAAAAATATTTAAAGTATTTAAAAAGGGAGACTATAAACTCACAGTTCAATATTGAGACTCAATATTGTAGGCAAATTGCATAGACGTAATAACGGTAGATGACTGTATGGTTGGCTTTGGATTCAAGAACAATACCCCAAACAATACCCAATATTTCCTTAGCTTAAAGCGGTTTGAAACCCGAATTAAAACACCCTCGAATATACTTTATTATTATTAACTTAAATTAAAATTATAATTATAATTATAAATTAAAATTTATATTACATAAGAAAATTTATTGTGAAGTATTTCGTCGAACAAACTGGCCTTTTTATAGTACTTTTCGATTTACTGTAGCTCATGCGATCGCATGAGTTTTCAGTGTTTTTGCCATGCGATCGCATGGCCGCCTTTCCCGTTTTGTTTGCTAGTTCGTCGGCATCAAATAGTATTTACTGTAGCAAATAGTGTTTTACTGTAGCAAATAGTGTTTACTGTAGCAATAGTGTTTTACTGTAGCAAATAGTGTTTTACTGTAGCAAATCACTGTAGCAAAGTCGTTTTTACTGTAGCACTGTAGCAAAATACGGTTTCACTGTAGCAAATAGTGTTTTACTGTAGCAAATAGTGTTTTACTGTAGGAAAGTCGTTTTTACTTGTACATATATATATACATACATATAATTGTTCATGAATCGTCGAGAGTAGTCAAAGGTAATTGTATATATGAAACAGTTCTAAAATTTTTGAGACTCAATCTAACAGACTTTGTTTAACGTGTCAAAATAATAAATCGTATAGAGAATTGGTTTAAATTAGTCGAAATTTTCCGGGTCATCACAGTACCTCCCCGTTAAAGAAAATTTCGTCCCGAAATTTTTGAGTAGTACCTGTTTCATGAGCGATATCAGTGAACAAATGTGGATACTTTTGCTTCATTTGATCTTCACGTTCCCAAGTAAACTCGGGTCCTCGTCTTGCATTCCAACGAACTCTAACTATCGGTATTTTGCTTTGTTTTAATTGTTTGACCTCACGGTCCATGATTTCAACAGGTTCTTCGACAAAATGGAGTTTATCATTAATTCGTATTTCGTCAAGAGGAATTACGACATCCTCTTCAGCTAAACATTTCTTCAAATTTGACACGTGAAATGTGTCGTGAACACTACTAAGTTCTTGCGGTAGCTTTAATCGATAAGCAACTGCTCCAATTCTTTCGGTGATTTCAAAGGGTCCTACGTACCTAGGACTTAGCTTTCCTCGTTTACCGAATCGTACAACGCCTTTCCAGGGTGACACTTTCAACATGACTTTGTCGCCCACTTGAAATTCTAGCGGTTTTCTTCTTACATCAGCATAACTCTTTTGGCGACTCATGGCCGTTTTCAATCGCTGTTGTATTTGAATGATCTTTTCGGTGGTTTCGTGAATAATTTCTGGTCCAGTAAGTTGTCTTTCTCCTACTTCACTCCAACAGATAGGAGATCTGCACTTTCTACCGTAAAGTGCTTCAAATGGTGCTGCGTTGATGCTCGTATGATAGCTGTTATTGTATGAAAATTCTGCCAATGGTAAGTGTCGATCCCAACTGGTTCCAAAGTCAATCACGCATGCCCGTAACATGTCTTCCAATGTTTGTATTGTTCTTTCACTTTGACCATCTGTCTGTGGGTGATAAGCGGTGCTCATATCTAATCGAGTTCCCAATGCTTTTTGTAATGATTGCTAAAAACGTGATGTGAATCGGGTGTCACGATCAGATATGATGGAGATAGGTACACCATGCCTGGAAACTACTTCCTTCAAATATAGGCGTGCTAATTTCTCCATACTGTCTGTCTCCTTTATTGGTAGGAAGTGAGCTGATTTAGTTAGACGATCAACTATCACCCAAATAGTATCATGACTACTTGCAGTCCTTGGCAATTTCGTAATGAAATCCATGGTTATTCTTTCCCATTTCCACTGCGGAATTTCTGGTTGTTGTAGTAATCTTGACGGCTTTTGGTGCTCAGCTTTGACCTTTGCACACGTCAAACATTTGCTTACATAAGTAGCAATTTCTGTCTTCATATTAGGCCACCAATAAAACTTCTTGAGATCGTGGTACATTTTTCCATTTCCTGGGTGAATTGAGTACCTCGTTTTGTGTGCTTCATCCAGTACTAGTTGCCTTAGGTTACCATGTTTTGGTACCCATATCCTACCAGCAAAATACAGGGTTCCATCGGCTTTTACTTCAAGTTGTTTTTCTAACCCTTTGCTCATTTCGCCTTTTTCGTTTTCTTCTTTTAAAGCTTCTAACTGTGCTGCTTGAATTTGCTTTGTGAGATCAGTACGAATTGTAATATTCAAAGCTCGGACCCTAAGAGGTTTTAATCTTTCTTTTCGACTTAAGGCATCAGCTACAACATTGGCCTTTCCGGGGTGGTAACGGATTTCACAATCGTAATCGTTTAACAACTCTACCCAGCGACGTTGCCTCATATTGAGTTGTTTTTGATCAAAAATATGCTGAAGACTCTTATGGTCAGTGTACACTGTACACTTGGTGCCATATAGATAGTGTCTCCATATTTTGAGTGCAAAAACTACTGCTCCAAGTTCTAAATCATGCGTCGTATAGTTCTTTTCATGAATTTTTAGTTGTCGTGAGGCATATGCGATAACTTTTGTGCGTTGCATTAATACACATCCTAAACCTTGGCGCGAAGCGTCACAATAGATCACGAAATCATCATTTCCTTCCGGTAATGACAAAATGGGTGCAGACGTTAACTTCTTCTTTAATAACTGGAATGAGGATTCCAGTTCCGTGGACCAATCATACTTCTTTCCCTTTTGAGTCAATGCAGTTAAGGGTTTGGAGATTCTAGAGAAATCTTGAATGAATCTTCGGTAGTAACCAGCAAGACCTAAGAATTGGCGAATTTGTGTTGGAGTCTTCGGTGTTTCCCATTTACTAATGGCTTCGATCTTGGCGGGGTCAACTTTAATTCCATGTTTACTGACAACATGGCCCAAAAATTGTACTTCTTGTAACCAGAAATCACACTTCGAAAATTTTGCGTACAATTCTTCTTTCTTGAGTATCTCTAGTACCAGTCTTAAGTGTTGCTCATGTTCTTCCTTGTTCTTCGAGTAAATCAATATGTCGTCGATAAAAACAATGACAAATTTGTCTAAATACGGTCTACAGATGCGATTCATTAGATCCATGAATACTGCTGGAGCATTAGTCAATCCAAAAGGCATGACTAAAAATTCATAGTGACCGTAACGGGTTCTGAACGCTGTTTTAGGAACATCTTCTTCCTTCACTCTCAACTGATGATATCCGGAGCGTAGATCAATCTTAGAATAAACACTTGATCCTTGCAATTGATCAAACAAATCATCAATCCTCGGTAATGGGTACCGATTCTTGATCGTTAATTTGTTTAATTCTCGGTAATCTATGCACATTCTCATAGATCCATCCTTCTTCTTGACGAACAGAATAGGAGCACCCCAAGGTGAAAAACTAGGACGAATAAATCCACGGTCCGATAATTCTTGCAACTGGTCTTGTAATTCTTGCATTTCTGAAGGTGCAAGTCTATATGGAGATCGGGCTACAGGTGCAGCTCCTGGTATGAGATCAATCTGGAATTCTACACATCTGAGTGGAGGTAGCCCCGGTAATTCTTTTAGAAATACTCCGGGATATTCTCTTACAACCGGCATGTCATCAATGCTTCTTTCTTCAGTATCGATCTTCTTTACGTGTGCCAGAATAGCATAACAACCTTTTTTTATAAGTTTCTGGGCTTCATACAGCTGATAAAGTTCAGTTTTGAGTTGTTCTTCTCCCCATAAATCATTAATGACGTTTCATCCTTACGAGGGATGCGGATTGCTTTCTCAGCGCAAACAACTTCCGCTCTTGTTTTGGACATCCAGTCCATGCCAACGATTATATCAAAACTTCCTAATTCTACGGGTATCAAATCAATTTTGAAGGTTTCACCAGCGAGATTCATTTCGCAACCATGACAAATTTGATCGGCTTTTATCAGTTTACCATTAGCTAATTCAATAGTATATTTATCGTCTAGAGGTAATGATGCACATTTTAGTTTAAAACTAAAGTCTTTACACATATAACTTCTATCAGCACCCGTATCAAACATAATAGAAGCTAGTTGATTATTAACGGTAAACGTACCCGTGACAAGATTAGGATCCTCACGTGCTTTACTGGCACTAACATTAAATGCCCTCCCACGTGCGGGTTCTTTGTTCTTCTCCTTATCAGGGCATTGATTTATAAAGTGACCAGACTTCCCGCATCCATAACATTTCTTGACATCGGTCGGTTTTGTCTTTACTTCAGAAACGGTGGCATAACAATCTTTCGCCACATGTCCTTTCTTGTTGCACTTATCACAGACCACTTGGCAATAGCCTGCATGATGTGTGTAACATCTTTTGCAGAACGGATGAGGTCCCTTATAGTTTGGACTTGCAGTTGCCCCATCTTGTTTACCTTTAAAAGTTTCTTGTTTCTTCAGATGAGTACTTTTGCCCTTATAGTCTTCCCATTTCCTCTTTCCTTCAGTTGTCTTGACTTCGGTAATTGGTGCCTTAATCGAACTCTCTGTGATCTGGTCCATGAGTTGGTGTGCCATTGTCGTTTTTACTGTAACACTGTAGCAAAATACGGTTTCACTGTAGCAAATAGTGTTTTACTGTAGCAAATAGTGTTTTACTGTAGGAAAGTCGTTTTTACTTGTACATATATATATACATACATATAATTGTTCATGAATCGTCGAGAGTAGTCAAAGGTAATTGTATATATGAAACAGTTCTAAAATTTTTGAGACTCAATCTAACAGACTTTGTTTAACGTGTCAAAATAATAAATCGTATAGAGAATTGGTTTAAATTAGTCGAAATTTTCCGGGTCATCACATTTTTAAACCTTTATTTATGAAATAAAGGTTATGGTTTGTTTTAAAAATGAATGCAGTCTTTGAAAAATGTCTCATATAGAGGTCAAAACCTCGCAACGAAATCAATTAATATGCAACGTTTTTAATCAATAAGAACGGGACATTTCCGTTGGTATCCGAGCGTTGGTCTTAGAGAATCAGAAAATTTGCATTAGTGTGTCTTATCGAGTTTGTTAGGATGCATTAGTGAGTCTGGACTTCGACCGTGTTTTCTTTAAAAATTATTGCTTAACATTTTTGTTGGAAACTATATATTATTAACATGTATATATTATGTGATATATTAATCTCTTAACATGTTTGATATTATGTGATAGATGTCTACCTCTAGCACAAATCTCATTGACTCACCTAATAATAACGAAGATTCGAATATATATTGGACTGATTCACAAGTTCCCGAAGAAGAACCGGAAGAAGAATCAGAACCGGAAGAAGAATCAGAACCGGAAGAGGAGGAACCGGAGGAGGAAATAGAACCGGTGGGGGAAATAATAAAACGGTTAAGTAAAATAAAATCCTCAACCAACCGACCAAGGTTAATTATGGTCAATGGTGTTTCCGCCAAGGAAGCAAAATATTGGGAGGATTACCAATTCTCCGATGAATCGGATTCCGACGAGAATTCCGATGATGTTATAGAAATTACCCCAACTGAATTTAAAAAGGCAAAAGAAAATAATAAGGGAAAGGGCATAAAAATAGAGAAATCTATTTCTAACCCCAATGAACTTTATATGTATCGTCAACCCCCGAAGCCCTTAAGTTGTAACAATGACCCGGGAACCTCTAAACCACCAGGTTTTTCTAAACCGTTGTGGAAAACGACAGCTCGTATTAGGGGAACATCATATATCCCTAGAAACTTGGCAAAACGAACCAAAACCGAAGAAGAAGAAATGAGCGATCGGAATATGATAGTTGTATTCGTGTGGTGTAATATATGTAATATAGTGTGCTTATGCTTTATGATATATGTAAAAATTGCTTGTATTAATAAGTATTTTTTTTATGAATCTAACTCTTGTCTATTTTACAGTATAAAAACACAAAATGGATAGACAACCCAATATTTTAAGAGACCTACCCGGAGACATGATTGATGAAATCTTGTCTAGAGTCGGTCAGAATTCTTCGGCACAACTATTTATGGCGAAATCAGTTTGTAAGACATTCGAAGAACGTTCCAAGAATGTCTTGGTTTATAAGAGACTTTCATTTGAAAGATGGGGGATATCACTTTGGGAAACCCATAAGTTACAATGTGTTTATTTTGACGCATATATTGCGGGGAACCCAAATGCTATTTTACGCAACGGGTTAAGAAATTATTTTGACTCAATGTATCCGAATATAGGACTTCATGATTTAGAAAAAGTGGCTAACATGCAACATAAAGAAGCATGCTATGCTTACGGGTTAGTAATGTTCGCTTCTCACCAAAGTGGTAAAAAGAACATCAGGCTACAACTATTAAACAAAACGTTCCCACAAGTGACGGAGTCGGTAATTGGGGTAAGAAATGAGGTTTTTAGGTTATTACGAGACTGTTGGTCATTACGTAACTCTCGTCCCTTTGACGACGTTACAACACGCTATCTTATCAATGGCCATAACGGTTATGTTCCACAAGACCAAGAATGGGAAGTAGTCCTAGTAAAACCAGAATGCATGACTTGTTTCTGGACGTATGAATTACGTATCTTTATTGCCTTTTCTGAACGACTTGTGTACTAGCTAGAATTATCTTCACAACTATCTTGTATCAAAGTTATTGTTTGCTATATTTCATGCTTTATGTAAAATAAGCGGTATTGTAAGTTTGTAAAATATAGTATAAAAGTTTGAACGCGAAATATTATTATAAACAGTTTTTCATATAGAATTGTAGTAGTTGAATTGTATATTAGCTACTAAGTATGAACTTAACGGGTAGGTACTACCCGAATTTAAACTTATAAAACGCTAATATGAAGAAAAAGCTTTTATAAATGAGTTCATATTATGCTACGAAATACTATTAACTACTCTTAATATTCTGTATGATTAACTTGTTCCATTTGACTATTTTGAAGGAAATGGCACCGACTACTCGACACACCGTGAATATGAATGAAGAGGAATTCCGTACTTTTCTAGCTTCAAACATAGCCGCAGTACAGGCTGCGCTACATACCAACAATAACCTTGGATCTAGCAGTACGGGAAATCGTGTAGGATGCACCTACAAAAAATTCACTGCCTGCAAACCTTTGGAATTTGATGGAACCGAAGGACCGATCGGATTGAAACGGTGGACCGAGAAGGTCGAATCGGTGTTTGCCATAAGTAAGTGTACTGAAGAGGACAAAGTGAAGTACTCTACGCATACCTTCACAGGTTCTACGTTAACATGGTGGAATACCTATCTAGAGCAAGTGGGACAAGATGATGCGTACGCACTACTGTGGTTAGCATTCAAGCACTTGATGAACGAGAAGTACCGTCCCAGAACCGAGGTCAATAAGCTCAAGATAGAACTTAGAGGGTTACGAACCCAAGGATTTGATATTACCACGTACGAAAGACGATTCACAGAATTGTGCCTATTGTGTCCGGGAGCGTTCGAAGATGAGGAAGAGAAGATCGACGCGTTTGTGAAAGGATTATCGGAAAGAATCCAAGAAGATATAAGTTCACACGAGCCCGCCTCTATACAGCAGGCATGTAGAATGGCTCACAAACTAGTGAACCAGATTGAGGAAAGAATTAAAGAACAGACGGCTGAAGAGGTCAATGTGAAGCAAGTCAAAAGAAAGTGGGAGGAAAACGGTGATAAGAATCACCAATACAACAATAACAGCAATTACAATAATAATCGCAACAATTATCCCAACAATCGTAATGTCAATCGCAACTACAACAAATGGCCCAACAACAACAACAACAACAACAACAGCAACTACAACAATCATCCCAACAACAATAACAACCGCAACAACAACAACAATCAGAAGCAGCTATGCCAAAGGTGTGAAAAGTATCACTCGGGGTTCTGCACCAAATTTTGCAACAAGTGTAAAAGAAATGGTCATAGCGCGGCGAAGTGTGAGGTCTACGGACCAGGGGTTAACAGAACGAAAGGAACAAATGGTGTCGGAACGAGTAATGGCGGAGTAAGTAGTGTCGGAGCAAGTTATGCCAATGTAGTTTGTTATAAATATGGAAAATCGGGCCACATTATTAGAAATTGGCTGAACCAGGAGAACACGAATGGACAAGGCCGCGGAAGAGTTTTCAATATTAATGCGGCAGAGGCACAGGAAGACCCGGAGCTTGTTACGGGTACGTTTCTTATTGACAATAAATCTGCTTACGTTTTATTTGATTCGGGTGCGGATAGAAGCTATATGAGTAGAGATTTTTGTGCTAAATTAAGTGGTCCATTGACGCCTTTGGATAGTAAATTTTTACTCGAATTAGCAAATGGTAAATTAATTTCAGCAGATAATATATGTCGGAATCGAGAAATTAAACTGGTTAGCGAAACATTTAAGATTGACTTGATACCAGTAGAGTTAGGGAGTTTTGATGTGATAATCGGTATGGACTGGTTGAAAGAAGTGAAAGCAGAGATCGTTTGTTACAAAAATGCAATTCGCATTATAAAAGGAAAACCCTTAATGGTGTACGGAGAAAAGGGCAACACGAAGCTACATCTTATTAGTAATTTGAAGGCACAAAAACTAATAAGAAAAGGTTGCTATGCTATTCTAGCACACGTCGAGAAAGTACAAACTGAAGAAAAGAGCATCAATGATGTTCCCGTCGCAAAAGAATTTCCCGATGTATTTCCGAAAGAATTGCCGGGATTACCCCCACATCGATCCGTTGAATTTCAAATAGATCTTGTACCAGGAGCTGCACCAATAGCTCGTGCTCCTTACAGAATCGCACCCAGCGAGATGAAAGAACTGCAAAGCCAATTACAAGAACTTTTAGAGCGTGGTTTCCTTCGACCAAGCACATCACCATGGGGAGCTCCTGTTTTGTTTGTCAAGAAGAAGGATGGTACATTTAGGTTGTGTATTGACTACAGAGATTTGAACAAAATTACCATCAAAAACCGTTATCCAATGCCGAGAATTGACGACTTATTTGATCAACTACAAGGCTCGTCGGTTTATTCGAAGATCGATTTACGTTCTGGATATCATCAAATGCGAGTAAAGGAGGATGATATTCCAAAAACTGCTTTTAGGACGCGTTATGGTCATTACGAGTTTATGGTTATGCCGTTTGGATTGACTAACACACCAGCTGTGTTCATGGACGTTATGAACCGAGTGTGTGGGCCATATCTTGACAAGTTTGTCATTGTTTTCATCGATGACATACTTATTTACTCAAAGAATGATCAAGAGCACGAAGAACATTTGAGAAAAGTGCTAGAAGTATTGAGGAAAGAAAAACTGTACGCTAAGTTTTCAAAGTGTGCATTTTGGTTGGAAGAAGTTCAATTCCTCGGTCACATAGTGAACAAAGAAGGTATCCAGGTGGACCCGGCAAAGATCGAAATCGTTGAAAAGTGGGAAACCCCAAAAACTCCGAAGCATATACGTCAATTTTTAGGATTGGCTGGTTACTACAGAAGATTCATCCAAGATTTCTCCAAAATAGCAAAACCCTTGACTGCTTTAACGCATAAAGGGAAGAAATCTGAATGGAAGGATGAACAAGAGAAGGCGTTTCAATTATTGAAGAAAAAGCTAACTACGGCACCTATATTGTCATTGCCTGAAGGGAATGATGATTTTGTGATTTATTGTGACGCATCAAAGCAAGGTCTCGGTTGTGTATTAATGCAACGGACGAAGGTGATTGCTTATGCGTCTAGACAATTAAAGATTCACGAGCAAAATTATACGACGCATGATTTGGAATTAGGCGTGGTTGTTTTTGCATTAAAGACTTGGAGGCACTACTTATATGGGGTCAAAAGTATTATAAATACCGACCACAAAAGTCTTCAACACATATTTAATCAGAAACAACTGAATATGAGGCAGCGTAGGTGGATTGAATTGTTGAATGATTACGACTTTGAGATTCGTTACCACCCGGGGAAGGCAAATGTGGTAGCCGACGCCTTGAGCAGAAAGGACAGAGAACCCATTCGAGTAAAATCTATGAATATAATGATATACACTAACCTTACTACTCAAATAAAGGAGGCGCAACAAGGAGTTTTAAAAGAGGGAAATTTAAAGGATGAAATACCCAAAGGATCGGAGAAGCATCTTAATATTCGGGAAGACGGAACCCGGTATAGGGCTGAAAGAATTTGGGTACCAAAATTTGGAGATATGAGAGAAATGGTACTTAGAGAAGCTCATAAAACCAGATACTCAATACATCCTGGAATGGGGAAGATGTACAAGGATCTTAAGAAACATTTTTGGTGGCCAGGTATGAAATCCGATATTGCTAAATATGTAGGAGAATGTTTGACGTGTTCTAAGGTCAAAGCTGAACATCAGAAACCATCAGGTCTATTACAACAACCTGAAATCCCGGAATGGAAATGGGAAAACATTACCATGGATTTCATTACTAAATTGCCAAGGACTGCAAGTGGTTATGATACTATTTGGGTAATAGTTGATCGTCTCACCAAGTCAGCACACTTCCTGCTAATAAGAGAAGATGACAAGATGGAGAAGTTAGCACGACTGTATTTGAAGGAAGTCGTCTCCAGACATGGAATACCAATCTCTATTATCTCTGATAGGGATGGCAGATTTATTTCAAGATTCTGGCAGACATTACAGCAAGCATTGGGAACTCGTCTAGACATGAGTACTGCCTATCATCCACAAACTGATGGGCGGAGCGAAAGGACGATACAAACGCTTGAAGACATGCTACGAGCTTGTGTTATTGATTTCGGAAACAGTTGGGATCGACATCTACCATTAGCAGAATTTTCCTACAACAACAGCTACCATTTAAGCATTGAGATGGCGCCGTTTAAAGCACTTTATGGTAGAAAGTGCAGGTCTCCGATTTGTTGGAGTGAAGTGGGGGATAGACAGATTACGGGTCTAGAGATAATACAAGAAACTACCGAGAAAATCATCCAAATTAAAAAAAGATTGAAAACCGCCCAGAGTCGACAAAAGAGCTACACGGACAGTAAAAGAAAAGATATAGAGTTTGAAATTGGAGAAATGGTCATGCTTAAGGTTTCACCTTGGAAAGGCGTTGTTCGATTTGGTAAACGGGGGAAACTAAATCCAAGGTACATTGGAACATTCAAGATTATAGATCGTGTCGGACCAGTAGCTTACCAACTGGAGCTACCTCAACAACTCGCGGCTGTACATAACACTTTCAACGTCTCAAATTTGAAGAAATGTTTTGCTAAAGAAGATCTCACTATTCCGTTGGACGAAATCCAAATCAATGAAAAACTTCAATTCATTGAAGAACCCGTCGAAATAATGGATCGTGAGGTTAAGAGACTTAAACAAAACAAGATACCGATTGTTAAGGTTCGATGGAATGCTCGTAGAGGACTCGAGTTCACCTGGGAGCGTGAAGATCAGATGAAGAAGAAATACCCGCATTTATTTCCAGAAGATACGTCAACACCTCCAACTGCTTAAAATTTCGGGACGAAATTTATTTAACGGGTAGGTACTGTAGTGACCCGAACTTTTCCATGTTTATATATATATTAAATGAAATTGTTATTTACATGATTAAGTGTTTCCAACATGTTAAGCAATCAAACTTGTTAAGACTTGATTAATTGAAATAGGTTTCATATAGACAATTGACCACCCAAGTTGACCGGTGATTCACGAACGTTAAAACTTGTAAAAACTATACGATGACATATATATGGTTATATATATAGTTAACATGATTTTATTATAAGTATGTATCTCATTAGGTATTTTAACAATGAGTTATATACATAAAAATGAGACTATTAATTTAAGAAACTCGAAAACGATATATATAACGATTATCGTTATAACAACGTCTTACTAGGTACATATGAATCATATTAAGATATTGATACACTTGGTTAATTATGTTAAATGATAAGTAAATATATTATTAAGTGTATTAACAATGAAATACATGTGTAAAAATAAGACTATTAACTTAATGATTTCGAAACGAGACATATATGTAACGATTATCGTTGTAACGACATTTAACTGTATATATATCATACTAGGATATATTATATATCATAATATCATGATAATATAACGATTTAACATCTCATTTGTTATAATAAACAATGGGTTAACAACATTCAACAAGATCGTTAACCTAAAGGTTTCAAAACAACATTTACATGTAACGACTAACAATGACTTAACGACTCAGTTAAAATGTATATACATGTAGTGTTTTAATATGTATTCATACACTTTTGAAAGACTTCAAGACACTTATCAAAATACTTCTACTTAACAAAAATGCTTACAATTACATTCTCGTTCAGTTTCATCAACAATTCTACTCGTATGCACCCGTATTCGTACTCGTACAATATACAGCTTTTAGATGTATGTACTATTGGTATATACACTCCAATGATCAGCTCTTAGCAGCCCATGTGAGTCACCTAACACATGTGGGAACCATCATTTAGCAACTAGCATGAAATATCTCATAAAATTACAAAAATATGAGTAATCATTCATGACTTATTTACATGAAAACAAAATTACATATCCTTTATATCTAATCCATACACCAACGAGAAAAAACACCTACAAACACTTTCATTCTTCAATTTTCTTCATCTAATTGATCTCTCTCAAGTTCTATCTTCAAGTTCTAAGTGTTCTTCATAAATTCCAAAAGTTCTAGTTTCATAAAATCAAGAATACTTTCAAGTTTGCTAGCTCACTTCCAATCTTGTAAGGTGATCATCCAACCTCAAGAAATCTTTGTTTCTTATAGTAGGTTATCATTCTAATACAAGGTAATAATCATATTCAAACTTTGGTTCAATTTCTATAACTATAACAATCTTATTTCAAGTGATGATCTTACTTGAACTTGTTTTCGTGTCATGATTCTGCTTCAAGAACTTCAAGCCATCCAAGGATCCGTTGAAGCTAGATCCATTTTTCTATTTTCCAGTAGGTTTATCCAAGGAACTTAAGGTAGTAATTATTTTCATAACATCATTCGATTCATACATAAAAAGCTATCATATTCGAAGTGGTAAACTTGTAATCACTAGAACATAGTTTAGTTAATTCTAAACTTGTTCGCAAATAAAAGTTAATCCTTCTAACTTGACTTTTAAAATCAACTGAACACATGTTATATATCTATATGATATGCTAACTTAATGATTTAAAACCTGGAAACACGAAAAACACCGTAAAACCGGATTTACGCCGTCGTAGTAACACCGCGGGCTGTTTTAGGTTAGTTAATTAAAAACTATGATAAACTTTGATTTAAAAGTTGTTATTTTGGGAAAATGATTTTTATTATGAACATGAAACTATATCCAAAAATTATGGTTAAACTCAAAGTGGAAGTATCTTTTCTAAAATGGTCATCTAGACGTCGTTCTTTCGACTGAAATGACTACCTTTACAAAAATGACTTGTAACTTATTTTTCAGACTATAAACCTATACTTTTTCTGTTTAGATTCATAAAATAGAGTTCAATATGAAGCCATAGCAATTTGATTCACTCAAAACGGATTTAAAATGAAGAAGTTATGGGTAAAACAAGATTGGATAATTTTTCTTATTTTAGCTACGTGAAAATTGGTAACAAATCTATTCCAACCATGACTTAATCAACTTGTATTGTATATTATGTAATCTTGAGATACCATAGACACGTATACAATGTTTCGACCTATCATGTCGACACATCTATATATATTTCGGAACAACCATAGACACTCTATATGTGAATGTTGGAGTTAGCTATACAGGGTTGAGGTTGATTCCAAAATATATATAGTTTGAGTTGTGATCAATACTGAGATACGTATACACTGGGTCGTGGATTGATTCAAGATAATATTTATCGATTTATTTCTGTACATCTAACTGTGGACAACTAGTTATAGGTTACTAACGAGGACAGCTGACTTAATAAACTTAAAACATCAAAATATATTAAAAGTGTTGTAAATATATTTTGAACATACTTTGATATATATGTATATATTGTTATAGGTTCGTGAATCAACCAGTGGTCAAGTCTTACTTCCCGACGAAGTAAAAATCTGTGAAAGTGAGTTATAGTCCCACAATTAAAATCTAATATTTTTGGAATGAGAATACATGCAGGTTTTATAAATGATTTACAAAATAGACACAAGTACGTGAAACTACATTCTATGGTTGAATTATTGAAATCGAATATGCCCCTTTTTATTTAGTCTGGTAATCTAAGAATTAGGGAACAGACACCCTAATTGACGCGAATCCTAAAGATAGATCTATTGGGCCTAACAAACCCCATCCAAAGTACCGGATGCTTTAGTACTTCGAAATTTATATCATATCCGAAGGGTGTCCCGGAATGATGGGGATATTCTTATATATGCATCTTGTTAATGTCGGTTACTAGGTGTTCAACATATGAATGATTTTTATCTCTATGTATGGGATGTGTATTGAAATATGAAATCTTGTGGTCTATTGTTACGATTTGATATATATAGGTTAAACCTATAACTCACCAACATTTTTGTTGACGTTTAAAGCATGTTTATTCTCAGGTGAATACTAAGAGCTTCCACTGTTGCATACTAAAATAAGGACAAGATTTGGAGTCCATGTTTGTATGATATTGTGTAAAAACTGCATTCAAGAAACTGATTTCGATGTAACATATTTGTATTGTAAACCATTATGTAATGGTCGTGTGTAAACAGGATATTTTAGATTATCATTATTTGATAATCTACGTAAAGCTTTTTAAACCTTTATTTATGAAATAAAGGTTATGGTTTGTTTTAAAAATGAATGCAGTCTTTGAAAAACGTCTCATATAGAGGTCAAAACCTCGCAACGAAATCAATTAATATGGAACGTTTTTAATCAATAAGAACGGGACATTTCAATTTTGGGCTAACTAAACTTGGGTTGGGTGAGAAAGGGTTTGTTTTGTGATTAAAAATGGCTGACCAGGTTTCTAGTTGAAGAGCGCGCCGCGTAAATCAACAGTTGCTGGTGGTCAGGCCAGTTGCCAAGTTCTGTTTCTGTTTTGTGTTATAAACCGCGCCGCACACCCGTATGCTCGACGCGCATATGGTCAGACAGGAAACTATTTTTGTTTAAAAAAATGTGTGTTTTCTCGTAAATGTATTTTGGGTCGTTACAAGTGGTATCAGAGCATGGTCTAAGGGATTTAGGCGACTTGAGATAGGTGCCTAGACTTAGACTTTTGTGTGTGCTTATTTGTTGTGGGACTTGTAGGAGTACGGGTCAAACGGGAATTTGGTTAGTGGGTTAGCGTGTATGTGAACTAACTAGGATCGTGTCTTGTATCATGATATTATTTTATGTGTGCTTATATCGCGTTGTGTTTGTGTTTGTGATTGCATTTGTGAATATCATCGAGCAAGATAGTCGTTGTACTAATGAGTTGAAACGGCGTGTGCATGTAATAATGACTAGCTACCATTGTTACGAGTGTAAATCGTGTCTATCAAGTAATTTACGACGGGTGTTAAGCAAGATGGGGCGGTGTTGTGTGTGGTTTATTTGCGTTTCGTTGTTTAATCATTTTGCGTTCTTTAGAATGACGACGAGAAATGGGACTTCGAATGGAGAACTAAATGACGATGATGAGATAACGGCTAGGATTGAAGCCGCGGTAAAGGAGCGAATGAGTACGCTCCGAGAAGAGTTCGAAAGAGGGTTTCTCAAACCTCGAGGTGATGTTGAAAAGGAGTTAGTTACAAGAACTTTCGGGTGACTAAACCTCCCATGTACTACGGAGATCCCGATCCGTTAGTGAGTACCGGTTGGATCTCAGATGTCGAAGGGTGCTTTCATACGAGTGAATGTCCTCTGGACAAGAAAACGAGACTCGCTACTAGTTTGTTGCGGGGTAATGCGAAGAATTGGTTGGATGGTAAGATTGATATCGTTGGCGAAGAACCATTCATGAGGTTGTCGTGGGACGATTTTAAGAAGGAATTCTTTGAGGAGTTCCAGACGCAAGCCGATTTGTCGTGGATGCGTGATGAGTTGCGAAGTTTGCGACAAGGGTTTATGGACCTAAATACTCTTAGGGCTACCTTTGTGTCTAAGACTCGATTTTGCCCCGAGTATAATAATAACGATAGGATGTTGATGGAGGACTTCCTTAACACTTTGAACGATGATTTGCGTGGAAAAATTAGCATTGGGCAAGTGGACTCTTTTGCTAAGTTATTTGCCGTGGCTAAGGGTTTTGAATCGTATGCTCCTACGATGGTTGGTAATACTTCGGGTGAGAAAAGGGGTAATATATACAACGCTCCGAGCAAGAAGGCTAGAAGTGCTATTAATAGCACGGGTAGCGGAAGGAAAGGAGTGTCAGATACTAGTGCCTCTAGATGTTTCAATTGTTGAGAAAGAGGGCACGAGTGCTGGGAGTGCCCGGTATCGAGAGGTAATAGCGTTGTGTGTTTTAATTGCAGTAAAGAAGGACATCGCAAGGCGGAATGTCCCAAGCTAGCAGGGGCGGGTGTCGCGAGGAGACGTTCAGGTACCTTTAATGTGGTATTCATATATTGTACACTTTGTTATAGCACGCGGTGTGCGTGTAAGCCTTGGCTAGACTTTATTCTCCGTTGGAGATAATTTGTGGCGAGCGGTCGGCTTACGTTTGCGGTTTCGTGTTGCACTCGGTAGAGTGTATAATTAGTGTGTTGTGCCTTGACTCTTTTGTGCGAGTGTTTTGGTGCTTAGGCATTTGGTTGGTATAAGGTCGTTAAGCTCACTCGAGTGAGACCCGTAGGACATTGGAGGCGATAGTGTCCTAGTGAGTGGAACGATTTTGTGTATATGTTTAAGATTTATTTGATCACGGTGGTATGGTCAGTGATGTTAGGATTCACTATAGTGTAGCAGGGCGCGATGTTACACTACTCGTTGTAATCGAGGCCAAAAGAGCGTGTATATGTTAGTGTTATCCTTCAGGATTCACTATAGTGTAGCAGTGCGATATGTTACACTACTCGTTAAGTAATCGAGGCCGAATGAGTGTGGATACGATGTGGGTTTAAAGTTCGCGTGTTCGATACCACATCGTGTTGGCATGTGATATGGGTTTAAAGTTCGGGCGTTCGATACCATATTATCATGTGTGTGTGGGCGTGTTTTGTAGAGACCCGTCCTAATCCATCCGGACGAAGTCCACATTGATTATAAATGATTCACAACAGTTGATTACATCGCGAGGTACTTGACCTCTATATGATACATTTTACAAACATTGCATTCATTTTTAAAAGACAACTTTCATTTCATCGTAAGTTGACAGACATGCATACCATTTCATAATATATCTAAACTATAAATGACTTGATAATATTCTTGATGAACTCAATGACTCGAATGCAACGTCTTTTGAAATATGTCATGAATGACACCAAGTAATATCTCTAAAATGAGCAAATGCACAGCGGAAGATTTCTTTCGTACCTGAGAATAAACATGCTTTCAAGTGTCAACCAAATGGTTGGTGAGTTCATTAGTTTATCATAAATAATCATTTCATAATTTTAATAGACCACAAGATTTCATATTTCCATTTCTCATAAACATACGTCCCATGCATAGAGACAAAAATATCATTCATATGGATTGAACACCTGGTAACCGACATTCACAATATGCATATAAGAATATCCCCATCATTCCGGGATCCTCCTTCGGACATGATATAAATTTCGAAGTACTAAAGCATCCGATACTTTGGATGGGGCTTGTTGGGCCTGATAGATCTATCTTTAGAATTCGCGTCAATTAGGGTGTCTGTTCCCTAATTCTTAGATTACCAGACTAAAAAGGGGCATATTCGGTTTAATAATTCATCCATAGAATGTAGTTTCAATTACTTGTGTCTATTTCGTAAAACAGTTATAAAAGCGCATGTATTCTTAGTCCTAAAACTATATATTGCAAAAGCATTTAAAAAGGGAGTAATGAAACTCACAGTACTGTATTTTGTAGTAAAAATAAATATGACGACATTGAACAATGCAGGGTAGGCCTTGGATTCACGAACCTATATCATTTGTATATATATATATATATATTAAAACATATAATCATAACTGAACAAATTTACTTACTATACCTTTAATTTATATATTATGTATATTCAATTTGTATATATATTCATAATAGTTAATATTTATATAGTTATATTAATATATCTATATTTATATACATACTTGTTTAATGTTATATTTAAAAATCGATAATTTGTTATTGGTATATATTTATATAAATAATATTAATAGGTTTGATATATATATTTATATGAAATTTTAATATAATTATAGTATATGTAACAAATATACTTTATGTACAAAATATTTATTTGTTTAAAAAAAATGATAGTTTTGATATTAATGATTTGCTAATAACAATAATACAACTTTATTAATATTATTAATACTAATAATAATAATAATAAGAATATTGTTAACAATGATACTTATGTTAATGATAATAATACTAGTAATTATAAAATGATACTAATACCAATATTAGTGAAAATAATAATTATTTGCATCATTTTCTTAACAATACTAATACTAATCATCGTTTCTAAGTTTACATAATAATAATGATAATACATATATTAGTTGTCCATAATATCATAATAATAATTATAATAACAATACTCTTAATTTTAACTATGGATCATAATAATAATAATGATAACTAATGATATTAATATTAATGATAATTATAATACTAATAATACTTATAATACTAGTAATGATACTAATAATAATATTATAACTTATAAAATGATACAAGTATTAGTTTTTAATGATCAAATAATAAATTTTATGATTTTTATAGAAATTATAATAATATTCATAATCATAATAATAACAATGATATTAATACTAATAATAATACTAATACATAATAATAATTTCAATCAATAATAATAATAATAATAATAACAATAACAATAACAATAATAATAATAATAATAATAATAATAATAATAATAATAATAATAATAATAATAATAATAATAATAATAATAATAATAATAATAATAATAATAATAATAATAATGGAAATAAATATAAGAAGTTATACCCTTTGAATAGCTTTTATAAAAAAAAATTGCCCAAGACAGGGCTCGAACACGCGACCTCCCGTTCACCAACACACCCTTTAACCATTCAATCCATGATGCTTTTCTGATTAAAACAGACCCCGTATATATATATAATCTATTTCGGTTCATTTCAATTTCTTCTTCTTCATACCAACGAGTAACCAGGAACAAAATCCAACAATCAAAGTGACGATTTAGAGTTTGAGTTAAATTGTGAAACTTAATTATACTCGACTGAACTGAAGTTTTTAATTAACAAAAAAATAATATAACGAATATAAATAACAGAAATAAATCTGCGAAGAACACAAACAAAAACTAAAAATCAAATTCATACTTTTAGAACGTTTTAGTATATACCTATAACACGAAAAAATTTCCAAATCGTTATTAGAAACTAGTTGGATCATCAATTGATCTTTTCTTATAACACAGAACTCGAATTTACCCGAAGAACAATGGTTGACTTTTTATTCTAAAAACTTTGACTTCGAAATTCGTACTCAGTTTAAGGAATTGTGAGTTGAAATTTTAGGGATAGTTTACCTATAGGATTCCTAACAACCCAGCATTTACCAATTTTGAAAGGTGTTTCGAATTCGAGGTTTTCAAAAAGAAGAACAGGAACAGGGCAGTAACCTGTTTTCTTGGATAATTTTTGATGAATTAAATCGAAATAAGGCTGTAAGGAATAATGGGAATTGTTAGTTGTTAATGTAAATCCATTTGTTTCAATAGACCACAGGAATCGAAGGTGTTATATAGCAAAAATCCATTAACAGAAGGAATATATCGTACAAAAAAAATAAATAAATAAATACATATAAAAACAAGTGGAGTATGATCTTCTATCAGAATTTGTTTGTTTTCAGAAGTTGATAACGACTGGAAATAGATCCTAGACATGAAAACAAAATTTTGATAAAGTTGAAAGGGAAGTGAAACTGAATTTGGCTCAATATCTGCATATGTATGTATAATTTTATTATTAATTATTAATATAATATAAATACTGAGTTTACTTATATATACCAGTGAATTTATATGTATATGACTATTTATATATATATATATATATATATATATATATATATATATATATATATATATATATATATTGTATATATATATTTGTATATATATCCTATTAACTTTTGTAATATTACTAGATAACATAAATCTATTATAAATTTTAAGAATGTTATAAATTTTATATAGAATAAGAATACTAATGTTAATAAATATATTGTTAATAATATTAATAATAGTTCTATCAAAATTATATTATTAACAATGATAAGAATAAGAATAATTATAATAAGAATTTTATTGCTGATACTATTAATGATATTAAATACAACAATTTATTTATAAACAATTTGTTTTCATATTAATATTATTAAATTAGATGTTAATATTGGAAGTAACAATAATATTATTATAACAAATATAATTTATAATTAAACATATTATTTTAAATGTTAACATTACATATTATTAATTACGTAATTTATATGTACACCGAGTATTTAATATTCAAACATGGAATTTATATATATATATATATATATATATATATATATATATATATATATATATATATATATATATATATATATATATAATACTCATTTTAGTAATAACTTAATAATTCTATATATTATTTTACATTTTTAATTCCATTTGGCTATAGTGTATTTTATTAACTCAAAATATTGTATATACCCTTAGATTTATTTTTATATGTATATATATATATATATATATATATATATATATATATATATATATATATATATATATATATATTTATTTATTTATTTATTTACACACACTTGTTCGTGAATCGTCGGGAATAGTCAAAGGTCAAATGATTACATGAACACAGTTCAAAGTTTTTTTTTGATACTTCAACATTATAGACTTTGCTTATCGTGTCGAAATCAATAAAGATTAAGTTTAAAATTTGGTCGGAAATTTTTGGGTCTCCCATGTTAGGTGGGTTTAAGTTCGTGAGTTCGATACCACCTAGGGGTTAGTGTTACAAGGCGTATGTACACTTTCGGTCATTGTGCGAGTACCGTTCCCTTATGTGCGCGTGTTATTGGGTTAGTGTGTACCAGGTGTTTTATCCCCATGTGTGGGTACATGAAGTGTGATCATCTTATCTAGAGTGTTGTGTTTTGATGCACGTTGTGAGTTTTTGTTGGCTTCTTGATGTAGTGTGGTGAGTGATCCCGTGCGATTTCACTCTTCGTTGACCACGATTGCGGTTTGATGTGTGTGGCAAGTGTTGTTCACTCTTCGTCGGCCACTTTTGCGTGTGAGTTATGTGGTGAGTGTTGTTCACTCTTTATTGACCACTTTTTCGTGAGTGTATGCGTGGTAGTGCCATTTTGGGAGGCGCTTTCGTCGGTCACGTACGTGTACGAGTGAGTCATGGTTGTTGACTATCTTTAAGGTGTGTAGGTAATCATGTTAATGGTTATGACGAAGTTGGAAGGGTGTAAGTCTTGGTGATCCTAAGCATCTCCTTAGTGATGAGTTGAAAGGTAAATAGGCTAGCTGTGCAGCCTAGGTGGATAGTGACTAGCGAGTGTCGCCAGAAAGTTGTGGGCGTGAGCCGTAAGGTTCGTTAGGTTTGTGTGACTATGAGTAGTCAGGTGACGTGTGACACCGGGAGTAGACCCAGTAAGGCTCAAGCGTTGAGTCTCGGTGGTAGTAATGGGAGTTGCATAACACTGCGTCAGGTGCATGCCTCCTTATACCTGCTAATCGAATGCTTCACTCCGATGGTGTGATTAGTTTGTACTTGGGTACCGGTGAGAAACCCGAAGATACAACGATGGTTTATTGTGGTGTTTAGCTGGCGTTAACGTTTGACCGATTTGAAAGGTCGAGGTTCGAGTACCTTGTTGTGAGTCTGCGAAGAATTGTTGAGTATGACCAACGTCGAGACCGGTCATGTGTGTTGTGGAATGTCGAAATTTCGCGAGATGTTATCATCTTGGCGGTGAAAGTATGGGGTTAAAACCCTAAGTGGGGGTGTATGTACCTGGAGGGTACGGTGTTGCCTCGGTTTGATAGGCGTGTTTGAGCGAATTGTTGGAAGTCATCCCGTTTGTGAGTAAACTAGGGACGTAAGGTGTTGATTTTGACTATCTCATGTAGAGATAGGTCAGTGTTGAGCGCATTTGCGAATGAGTTCTCTAGAGTATTGAGGACTTGTACGTGCGAGAAGCGACCAGATCATCCTTAATGGACTGTCGAAGCAATGTGCACAGGGAAGTGGTGATTTGTGCAAGGTTGTGTGTCGGTTGGAGTTACCGAAAAGTTGCGGGAAATCCCATCACCATGTGCGTGGAGTGGATTACCCAAATTAGTTGACGGTTGGCGAGGATACTCTAAGTTGTAAATTAGAATGTGCCAAGAAATCATGGAGGATTGTTGTGTGGATGGAACGTTGTGTGATGAGAAAGTGTGACCGATAGGATGCAATAGTGGCATCAAGGGGGTGTAGAGTTGTGTGAGAACTCGAAAAAATTGAGGAAGGCGTATTTACCTTATTCGCGATGAGGTTTAGATCGCGAGGACACGATCCAGTTTAAGTGGGGGAGAGTTGTAAGACCCTGAATTTTAATACATCAGAAAGTGTCGGCGGAAAGTGTCACCAGGAAGTGTTCTCAGAAAGTGTCAGGAAAAGTCTACCTATACTTGTACAATTTCAGATTTTACATCAGAATGAGAACCTGATAGTTTCAGTCCCTGAATTTCTAAAAACTGTGTTGTCTTCATTTTATGTTGTAGTGCGCGCCGCGCAAGTGGAAGCGCGCGGCGCAAAGTGAGCTGACAGACTCCTTCGTGATTTTTAATATTTTAGAGGGGCATTTGGGTCTTTTTACTTGAGAGTCGGTTTTGAGCCACTAAAACTGATTCACTGATCATTTTTATCCTCATTTCACCCACACAAACACTCTCTCATCAAACCCTAGAGAGAGGAAGAGAGTTTAGAGAGAGAGAGAGAGAGCTCCATTTATAGAAGAAGAGTAAATCAGGTCGAGCCGCAAGAGTTAAAGTTGTTCACCTCGTTCACGGCTACGTTGTGGTAGTGTTTGTATGTTCTAACTCCGAATTTCATTGTTTGATTTGATATTCAAAGTTAGGGTGTGAACTTGATTTGTTGAGAAACTCATTTAAACTTATGAAGTGAGTTTATTGATGCTAGTAATGGTGGATTTTGTGTTGGTTGAGGATTTAACCATGTTTAAGACTTGTATTTGGGTTTAATCACTAGGTTTAGTGATTTTGGAAGTGTTGAAACCCATTTGGGTGTAATTGGAAGACTAATTTTGAAATGGGTCAAAATTAGGGTTTCTCTGTCAAATTGGGTAAGACAAGTGTTTAACACTTATGATTTGGTTTATTTGGCGTAATAGGACTATTTGCACTTGTGTTAAGTGATTATTGGTTAGTTTGGGCATTCGTTGTGCTTAGAAGTGCAATTGGGTCAAAATAACACTAAGTGTCAATTTGGGTTGGTTTGTAATTCACCCTAATGGTGTTGTTTGTTATGTGATAAATGGAATATGTATTTTCCATTGATGTGTTACGGAATATTTCGGTTGCATTCATCAAAGAACTAAGGTGAGTGTAATTGTATTATATGCGTATGTATGCGTAGGATGGGTGCGGGTGGGGTAGAGTGATCCTTGGCGTTTGGGTTCACTTTACATGTGTATGAGATGATGGACTCTATGAGTTTTGAGTCCTTGTGTCACGTTTGTGCGTTTGGGTTACCACCCGTGGGGTAGTGAATCTCGGGTGATACGAATTCACGTCGACAAGTAGGTCAACCCCGTTGTTGTTGATGAGATGAGTTGGGTAGTGATTCGCTTGTAGTTTCGGATTCACTAGTGAATCGCGTGTGGTTTCGGATTCACGATGTCGCCTGTGGTTTCGGACATTCCCATTGTTGTTGACTTAGGGTAGTGAATCGCGTGTAGCTTCTGATTCACAAGGGCGCGTGTAGTTTCGGCAAACCATATTGTCGTTGAGGTGAAGGTGGTGAATCGCGTGTGGTTTCAGCCGGCCTTCATGAGTTTGAGGTTAAGGGGTTAACCTTGGGATTTTAGGTAGACACATATATCTATGTATATATATTGTTGTGTTGTAGCTAATCTTATGGTTTTGGCTTGGTGGTACGTTATGTATAGCTTTGCTTAGTTATCTTGGAATGCGGTATGTGTTTATTACTTGTGTTAGTAATCCGTGTTCATTTTATGCATATGTATGTATATAATATCGTTGCATTCACTAAGCATTAGCTTACCCTCTCGTTGATATTATCTTATAGGTTCGCAAGGAGCTGCTTCGGGTAAGCGTGGGAACTAGTTGCTTTGCAGGTTGCTTTAGAAGATTGTGCTTTAGATTAGCGACTAGGATTGGGTAGCGTATTCTCAATCACCATGTTCGGTCTTTGTTTTGAGTTAAACTAAAATGGGTCGTAATTGTCACTTTGATGTAATAATGGGCCGTTGACGTCCCAAGGGTCGTATTACACTTTCGTCGTTAATACCCCTTTGTAAAATGTTTGAAAAGTGTCGAATTTGGTTTTGGGCTAACGAAACTAGTTGAAGAGCGCGCCGCGCAGGCACTTGCGTGCCGCGCAAATCGACAGAGACTGGTGGTCAGGCCAGTTGCCAAGTTCTGTTTCTGTTTTATGTTATAAACCGCGCCGCGCACCCATATGCGCGCCGCACATATGGTCAGACAGGAAACTATTGTTGTTTAAAAAAATGTGTGTTTTCTCGTAAATGTGTATTGTGTCGTTACACAACGACTAGATTTTCGTGATTTTCAAATCCGAATTATTTTATTTATGATATTTCTACGTCATAATAAATTATAGAATATTTTTATATTTTTTTTTTCGCGGGTGCGTGTTTCTTCCGAAGATTTAATCGTGTAACGGTGTTTTCGCGAATCGGGCTTCGTTCGGGATTTCGGGCCACAAAATTTTATTTATTTGATAAAAGTGGGCCATGTGGGCCAACCCTTTCCAAAATTTGGCCTAATCTAGGCCCTTCACCCATCCATTTTGATTTTTGCTTTAGATCTCATTTTTACACACATTTACACATTTTTCATTTCAGAACCCTACATCACTTTTTCTCCTCTCCTTTTTCTCTCAACTTGGCCGAACCCTAGCTGCTTCACACACCAAAATTCGGCCACCTTCATCCAACATACAATTATTCATCTTTTTTAAAGGCTAGTTACACAATCGGATTCTCCATTTCGCGTTCTACATCATACATCTTCTTGATTTCTCGTTGGGTATAAACATGAACCCTAGCTTTTCCAATTTCATCTTTATTTTATTGTTTTTATGTATATTATGATGATATAGTGCTTGATTGTGTTTGTGGTAATGTTGGATTAATTAAAAACGCGAATAAACACATGTTTTTGGTTTGATTTGAAATGTACAACCATTAAACTGATAAGTTTAGGAACCTTATCATGGTTTAATGATTATAAAAAGTTACCCAATGAGTTCCTCTCATTAAGTAGTTAATTTTGCATATAGGATTTGTCATGATCGGATTAACGGATCGAAAACTACGCATAAAACAAGATTTATTGATTAATCGGTACACATAAAGATTCATAGCAGGTTTGGTCTCAGTTTCTAGGCCATTTCTAGACATTTTAAACTTTTTCATCATGTCGAGATCATTAAAGCGATAAATTTATATGTTCGGGGCGTTAAATCCGAGTTACGGATCTAAAATTATGAATAAAACAAGTTTTGAAACGAATCGAATTGATTAATTGTTTAGATCAGGCCACCTCTAAGTTTGTGACTGGAATGGGCTGTTCTTGACCTTCTTAAAGTGTCGAGAATATGTTTTAGACGAAGATATATATAAGGCTCGTTAAAAACCGACACCCGAGCGTTAAGTTATGACCCGAGCATCATTTTAATGAAAACTTAGGTTTTAAAAATTAAACTTATGATAAAATAATAATTTACATTATTATTATAATCCTTAAGTTATAAGAATAATTACTAGTATTATTATTAAATTACTTATAACAATTCTTTATTAAATCATTTATTTAGTACTTATAACATGATTTAATTATCGTTATGATTAAACTATATTACATAATTGTTATTAATAATACTTATGTTAATAATAATTAAATAAAATACTTATGACAGTAATTAATTATTTAATTACTTATGATAGCATTAAATTAATTATTTACTTAAAATATAATTTAATTATATAATTACTTATGAAAAATAATAATTATTAAAATACTTATGATAAAGATTGAATTATTAAATATTTATCGTTTAATTAAATTATTATTTAATTAATTAAATACTTATGAGTTAATTTAAATACTTATGATATAACAATTAATCATTTAATTATGTCAATACTTATGATATATCCTTATATCATTTGAGCTTATGATAACTTGTTTAATTTAATTATTTTTAATTAAACTTATATTATTAAAAATAAATACTTATATTATGAGAAAATATTATAATATATGAAATTAAAATTTAATTATATTTAAATATTAAGGTTGACTTAGGTTGACTAGGGGTTTACTTATGAGTTGACTTTCAGTTGACTTAAAGTTGACTTTCTAAAAATAGAAACTTTTCAAAAATAGAAACTTTTCAAAAATAGAAGCTTTCCAAAAATAGAAACTTTTTAAAAATAGAAACTTTTAAAAAAAAGAAACTTTATTTAAAAATTGAAACTTATTAAAAATAGAAAGTGTGTATAATACTTTAACCAAAACAATTATGCTGGCGTGTACTACTTCATCACATCAAGCACTAGGACTATTATATACGACTCGACCAAAGTTAGATATATTCTGACCTGCTTATTTTATATTAGGTTGGAGTCGTTATCACTTTTGATCACTCTTTTATCATTCGGGTAGGCATTTCTATCCAAGTGCACTTACGGTAAGTTATAGTCCCGTTTTTCATACTATTTTAGAGTATTTTTGGGATGAGATTACATGCAATTTTGTTTTACATTTTAGACACAAGTGGAAATTAATTTAAATTATTCATTGTGAGTTGAACAAAAATATTCCCTAATCTGGTAATTGTAATCACTAGTTTCTACTGGTGAATGTGAATCCTATAGATAGATCTATTGGACCTGACAGCCCCATTTCAGGCTAGTCGCGCTAGCAATTTATAATCGGAATGTATTAGTACTTCGTCTTTTTGGAAGATACACCTATTCAGTGTATATTGTTATATGTTAAGGGTAATAAATTGTTAAGTGGTTATCAGGTGGCTCACGGGTTAATGAATAATATTAATGTGTTTACAAACATTTGAAATCTTGTGGTCAAAATCTTATACGTTACTTAAATCTATAATTCACTCAATATTTTTGTTGACAGTTTACTCGCATGTTTTCTCAGGTACTTGATTGCTTTCGTCTTCTGCTGTGCTTAGAGGGTCTACATATGTCTTGGCAGATTTTGTTAAATATTTAAACTTGCATTGTATTTTATTACATTAAATTGTGGGTTATCGTTGACATGGTTTTAGTCAACTTTTTATATTTACTTATGTTGGTTTTTCTAAACTTACATTTATTACAGGTTTCCTTTATAGGAAATCATTTTTTTAAATAAAGAATGCAATGTTATTTATTAAATTCAATTAGAGTTATGATCAAGCTATGGGACCAAGTGACGGAGCTGTTAAGTGTACTTGGCGAGTCGTCACACCCTTGACATCCTCAATGAAGCACCGAAAAATGCCAGTGCATTATATTCAGTTGTCACAAATACAAAGTATTTCTCTTTACACAATAAAGTGACGTTGACAATCTAGTTTCATTTGAACTATACTTTGTTTTATGATGAATAGAAAGTGAATCAGAGAAAATTCTAGTAAGCACTACTGGTGTATTTGAATGATGGATGCTAGAGATTTGAGAAAAAAATGACCACGTAGCCAAGGACTATACAAGAAGGACTTTTATTGAAAATTCATTAATCTTGAAAATTTGTTATAGATTCGAACGTACTAGGCACTTAAAGAACAAGTGCTTAAATAGAATATACACTGGACTTGCTCGTGATTAGACAATATTTATCTCAACTAGAGAGGCTCACATGGATCCTGATTTCGATGATAATACATTCCTTTTCAAGATTTTATGATTTCGAAGTTGTTTAGTACTATTACGGTAGAAGCCTTATATCAAGGAATTTGGTGTTGTGACTTATGATCCACCAACAACCATGGACGTTAAAAATTCTATAGAACAAGTAATGGTAAACTAGCGAAGGTGGATGAATAAGTGGTAATCTCTAAAAAAACTACCTGACCGGAATCACCCGAGTTACCGAAATACTCCAACAGCTTACAAGCTTAGCGCAATCACAGGTAACGTTCCTCAAACAATAAAGCCTAACGCCCTATTGAGCCATTACTTTCCAGCTATCCCGATTATGGGGTGTACGTTTAACCACCCTTTCTGAGATCATCATCTCCTACGAGGGTTATTCACGGTAATCCGGACATGCGAGTTAAACTCAAAAGACCCTTAAATCTCCCATCTTTGGTGACAAGTGTGGACCGAATTCCGTGCTTTATCATTAATAAATACCTAAGTATACAAGATGCAACTAGAAACGTGAATCATGTATAATTTTGAAAAACGTAATTATAAATATAGAGATAACAAAGAATGCATAATCATGTATACACTGTTGTGAAAAAAGTCGATTACTCCCTATTAATTCCCGATTACTCATCTTTAAGAATAGGTCGATTCGATTTTTCAAAATCAAGCTAATTAATCGTTCAAAAGTCGGTTAATGGATCAAAATCGAATTTGTTAGTCAAAGTCGGTGAAAGTCAAAGTTGTTCGACTTTTTAACATCACTTTAAACTAGAATTTTATACTCCCTCCGTCCAATTACAAGTATCCAGTATGACTTTTCAGAGTCTTTTTTGTTTAACTTTAACTCTAAATAATTTTATTTGTGCTATATAATACTTGATGAAATTTATATTCATTAATATACATTAAAAAAACAATTCATTCATATCATTTTTGTAAAAAGTTACATAACAAAAACAAAATTATTTAGTCAAAGTTGAAATAAAAAGACTCTGAATAGTTAAACTGGACACTTCTGATGGGACGGAGGAGTATTTTTTTTACCAAATAAATGATTATATTTTTACTTTTAGACATCTTAATAAAATTAACGTTTATAGTTTCTTTTATATTTACACACAAAATTTTACAATTTATTATTTAAATTTATAAAAAATATAATCCGATTAATCTTTAATTAATCCTTGAATTTTCGATTACTCCCTCCAATGTTCTGAACGCTTACTCCCTGAATAACGAGTTTTGCAACCTTGCCAATATATATATACATATATATATACATATATATATATATATATATATATATATATATATATATATATATATATATATATATATATATATATATATATATTGTGACGACCCAGAAATTTCTGACCAGATTTAAACTTAATCTTTATATGATTTCGACATGATAAGCAAAGTCTGTAATATTGAGTCTCGAAAATTTCGAAACTATGTTCATTTATGCAATTACCCTTCGACTATTCACGGCGATTCACGAACAGTAGTTTATGATTAGATGTATATATAATAAAACATTAACAAATATTAAATGATACACTCTGAATTTGTTTGCTTCAATATATAATTAATACATTTATCTATTTGAAAATTTTAAAACATAATATAACTAGTAGAAAAATTTAAATTTTAGTTAGTATGATCATTATTATTATTATTATTATTATTATTATTATTTTGATAATTATTATTACCATTATCATTAAAATTACTATTATTACCATTAAAATAATTATTATTAATTAATAATATTATTATTAATTTATTTATTAATTAATAACAATAATTGTATATAAGAATTAAAAGAGACAGATAACCAAATTTGTTTGTTTCTATCTATGTGCCTCATTTTTCTTCGTAATCTGATTGTCTACTATTGTTTTATGTCAATACCAATCAATCCATCACATGAAATACTGTGTTTAATGGAATCAATTAAAATTATCGTGTTACTTTTCCATATATCTTTATCTTTTATACAGATACACATCCATATAATATATATCTATATCATATCCACGCATATGACTTACAAAAACCATTTCTCATACTATCTTCTTCATTACTACAATCACCACCAATATTCCTTCAGTGCTACTACATGAAACCCATCACCATCATTGCTATCCTCAACCCTCACCTCACCACCTTATTTGATCACCATAAATCCTACAACCAGTATCACACCATCTCATCTTCTTTCTCTCTCCTCTTACAATTCAAGAACCACCCACAAACTCCTCACTGCTAATGCTTACTATCATCCTGTTGAGTAGATCACCGCAATTGCAAGTATTACTTCCATCTTTTGTTTACTCCTACTGCTATATTTATTTTTTTCCTGTTTTTGATCATTTAAACACAACACACCTATGATCACAAAACTTTTCCTATAGCCACCATTTACCACTTTTATGTTAACTACTTTGAACGAAACACGCACACTTGTGATCCACATGTTGCACACTTGTAACAACTACTCTCCTCTTAATTAACACACAAACTTAACCCAAAAACAATAAACTATAAATGCTACTTTGCTTCTCTATTACCTACGATTCACCACCGTGTACAACCCCCAAAAACAACACCCATCGAACACTATCATTTTTCAGTCACTATGCAAAGGATCGAACCTATTTCGATTAGACCAAAAATCGAAGCAAACAACCATCATCTTTTCCTCTCCTCTTCTTGTTCGGAAACCACATAAATCACAACCTTATAACCACTATTGTGATCCACCCTACAACCTCACCACCCTCTCCATCACCACCCTAACCCTCACCAGCTGCAACCTTCCACTACAGCAGCTACGCTTCTGTGTTCTTCTGTTTATAAACCAATAAACACCACCCCTAAACTACTATCTACGGTTCGACTAAAATGATACTTCTACAGTTGCAGTCCTCATCTATTTTGATCGAAACAACATCCACCATCACCACCACAACCATTTTAATTTCCTTCTCGTCAATGTATTGCTGCTACAGCAGCCTCCTTGTTTTCTGTTTACCGAAAAATGAATTTGAATGATGATAATTATGGGATATGAATGATGGTGAGCATGAGTTGTTAATAATAATTGCACACTTCCTTTTATTGTTCTTTAGTGGCCGACAAACAATAACAATTGAACCCATTTGTTTATTAAATAAAGAAAGTACCGAATTGTTCCAGGATTGATTTATTTTTTTACCGAATACAAGCTATTCATATTAAACTATTGGGCCAAGATTCATGTCGGGCCAACTAATCTATTGGGCTGTTATCAGGCCAAGGACTCATCTATTATTCTGGTGGGCTGTTGCACGAGATATCTCTTTTATGTCGAAGCCCAAATTTCAGTTGCTTGTTTCGGTATGAAGCCCACTTCGCTACCACTGCATTGCTTCATATTTTTTTTTTTTTAGAAACCACGAACAAAGAATTTAGATGATGGGGTATTCGATCATGATAATGTTAATGAGTATGATCATGAAAGACGATGCAAGTTGATGATACTATAGGAAGTCGATGTGATAATGAAGTTGACAATTAGAAGATGATGATATAAATGATAACAATGATAATGATTAGAATATTAAGATGATTATGAAAATGATTATGATTAGACCGTATGATTATGAATAAACGGTGTGATTATGATTATTATAGTAATTAAATTATAGTGATGATGTTACGAAGGATCGATGATGAGTGAAGATGATGCATGATGATGTTAAACCCACGATGATTAGATTAAGATAAGTTATTTAGATAGATAAATGATAATCATGATAAGATTTAAGGATGATTAGGAATTAAAAGAAGAATGTAGGGATCATGTTGGGGTAACATAAACAAATGAAGATCATGACATGATCAAATGAAAATAAATTTGCGGCTATGATATTCAGTAAAGGTGGTGCTTTATTAATGATGATGAGGTTACGAAATGAAGAATAAATAAATTTAACTTGCTAGTGAATTGAGTAAATAACGAACGGCTTATTGGTTCGGGAAGGGAGTTGGGGAACGAGAGGCCTTGGGTTCGAGCCCGGGCTTAGTCATTTTGTTTTTAGAAAAAGAAGAAGAAGGATACAGAAGTAAAGGTTAAAAACAATTTAAGTTGGGTGTTATTTCACAATTGAAACACATAGCATAATGATTAATGATGCTATCGGGTTAGCGGGATGTCTCGGGTTCAAACCCGGACTTGGACATATTTTTTAAGGGCTACTCCTTTGAGGTAGTTTACTTATTACTCATTTCTATTATTATTATTATTATTATTATTATTATTATTATTATTATTATTATTATTATTATTATTATTATTATTATTATTATTATTATTATTATTATTATTATTACTATCATTTTTAATGTAAGTAGTATTGTTATGAAACTAAATTTTTTTTATAAAAAAAATTGTATTATCATTTTATTAATTAGAACTATCATTATTATTATTATTAGAATTATCATTATTTTTATCATTATTATTTTTATTATCATTTTTATTATTTATAACACTAATATTATTAATTTTATCATTATTATTATTAGTATTATTAATATATCAAATAAAGATTTTCTATATAAAAATATATTATTTACATAAAACATAACTATATTAATATGTTTGTAATAAATATTAATTATCTATTTAATGTATATAAAAATAAATATAGTTAATTAGTTATTAATGAAACGTATAAGTTACTAAAATAACAATTAATAATAGTACCTAAATTTGTTCGATTACCATTATATATGTTAATATACATATAAATGTTATACGTTCGTGAATCCGAGGCCAACTTTGCATTGTTCAGTATCGTCGTATGAATATTTTTACTACAAAATATTGTAGAGTGAGTTTCATTTGCTCCATTTTTAAATGCTTTTGCAATATATATTTTTGGGATTGAGAATACATGCGCTGCTTTTATAAATACTTTACGAAATAGACACAAGTAATCGAAACTACATTCTATGGTTGGATTATCGAATCGAATATCATCCCTTTTAGCTTGGTAGCCTAAGAATTAGGGAACAGACACCCTAATTGACGCGAATCCTAAAGGTAGATCTACGGGCCCTAACTCCCCCCATACTGGAAAATGGTATGCTTTAGTACTTCGAGTTATTAATACAAATGGATTTTTGTTTTGGGGATATTTTATATGCATTATGTTAACGTCGGTTACCAGGTGTTCAATCCATTTGAATGATTTTTAAACACTTGCGAGTGTATGATTATTGAATAAAGGAAATCTTGTGGTCTATTAAAATGATGGAAATGAATGTTTACGATAAACTAATGAACTCACCAACCTTTTGGTTGACACCCGAAAACATGTTTATTCTAAGGTATGAAAGAAATCTTCCGCTGTGCATTTGCTCATTTTAGAGATATTACTTGGAGTCATTAATGGCATATTTCAAAAGACGTTGCATTCGAGTCGTTGAGTTCATCAAGATTATTATTAAGTCAATTATAGTTGGATATATTATGAAATGGTATGCATTCTGTCAACTTTCGATGTAATAAAAATTTGTCTTTCAAAAACGAATGCAATGTTTGTAAAATGTATCATATAGAGGTCAAGTACCTCGCGATGTAACCAAATGTAATGTATTCGTCCAGATGGATTAGGACGGGTCATGACATGTGGTATCAGAGCTGTGGTCTTAGTGAACCAAGTCTTGCATTAGTGTGTCTAACTGATAGCTGTTTAGATGCATTAGTGAGTCTGGACTTCGACCGTGTCTGCATGTCAAAAGTTTTGCTTATCATTTCGTGTCGAAAATTACCTGCTTATCATTCTTAGAGAATCACTTGCTTATCATCCTTAGTCTAGACACATCTTATTACATTGATTGCATAATTAGTGTATAGACAAAATTCATATCTTAGCATATCTGCTAATTCATATCTTAGCGTATCTGTTATTGTAAACTTTGCCGGACATTTTTCGTAGATTCCTCCGTAACTTATGGGATTTTAGTATTATATATGCATATGTAAATTATGTATTGCAGGGTACTAATCTACATCCTATAATCTATTTCCTATCGAAAATCCTTCATCTGATCGTACGAGATGAATCCCTCAACCAGTTCGAATTTCTCGGATTCCGACAGCTATTTCGATATGGAGTTTCACCTAAGCTCCGAAAGCAGTGTCACCAGAATGAATCAACCAATCATCCATCCCCAATTCATCTGATGGGTTCGTAGCTTACTTAATCATTAGAGGCAAGAAGAATGCGATCCCTTCCATCCACCATATTGCCCTCTTGGTGATGAACCTGAAGCACTTACCGACGAACCAATCCGAAACACCATTGTCACCCTCATTTCCCAAATATCTCGCCACGATTATATTATATCTAAAATTCTAAACCTTATTCATCCGCTCGTTCCAATTGACAATCATCCCGGAATAATATAAGAAGTCAACGAACTTCGCGCTCGAGTAATCAATTTGGAGAATATGGTGCAAAATTTACCAACTTCAACAACATCACCGGCACCAACAGTATCATCAACATCGGTACCGACAGCACCAGTACCATCAACAAACCATGCCTCAACATCTCATTCTGTACCTCGAGTAAAATCATCGTTCTACGTATCGTTCTACATCAATTATTTTTGTTCTTCATGGCGATTATGTAATCTCTAATGTTTTAGAGACTATGTATTCTAGTTTTAACGGTAAACCAAATGAGTTTAATACTATATTAACTCATTAAATCCATGATTACATCTGAAGAAAATATATATGTATATATGTTTTCATAAAGACTGTAATTAAAAATTCTTTTGTACAAACTGTTAATGGTGAAGATATTTTAACGGGTAGGTAATACCCGAGAAATATTTAGATTTCACATTAATAAGTTGCACTGTATATTCTTCCAATTTGATTCAACAGTCATTTACTATCCTACTTGCATCCACCGATATACGAATCCGTTCACCACAGAATAATCATTTTCATTTAATTTTATATTTGGATTTTGACCTATCAAAATCCAACAAGTAGCATAATGAAGAAAACATTGGACAAAATAAAATTTGTTAGAAACAAACAAACTAATTATGAAAATTTTTGTTAAGAATCCACGCTAACTATTCCTAGCTAACTGTTCCTAGCTAACTGTTCCGTATTACATTTTATTTATCGCAATTTATTTATCGTAATTTAAATTCTCGCAATTTTATTTATTGTCATTTAATTTCTGTTATTTATTTTACGCACTTTAAATATCGGGACACGTATACAAGGTTTTGACATATCATATCGACGCATCTATATATATTATTTGGAATAACCATAGACACTCTATATGCAGTAATGATCGAGTTAGCTATACAGGGTTGAGGTTGATTCTATAATAATATATATACTTTGAGTTGTGATCGAGTCTGAGACATGTATACAATGGGTCACGATACGTATTAATTAATTCGAATATTATATATTAAACTATATGTGAATTGTTGAACTACAAATTGTGGACTATCAATTGCGGACTACTAACACTGGACAATTAAAATGAATTAAAATATTGATTATAACATATGAAACTAAATATTTCTTAAAGTTTGCCACTTGATTTCATCTTAAACCTCATTTGTATCTTGACGATTACAATCTGCGTTCAAACCTTTCATGATTCTTGAAAACACCTCAATCGAGAGGATGAACCAACCTCACTTCATCTACGGAAGGAAAGATTTATGCATATAGTTATGCACCTGAAAAACTCTCAGAACCTGAGTAAACGTTTAACACGTATATGTGCTAGCTCCTTTGGCGTTGTTATTACCGAAAAATAACTTTACATTCCCTCTTCAAATTAGTCAATTTTGTCACAGCTCCAGCAAATCAACTTCGATTTTTATTTGGATTAGCCTTATTATAACTTTGATATATAAGTTTGCCTTTCGTCATCGTTACCGGGAAACCATTTATATTCCACCACATTAGCAGTAACCTTACCAGCAACTTCATTACTCATTAACTTAATTCTCTCCGAAAAATCACTATATTCATTCATTGAAACCCTATCACGAACTCATCTGCATCTTGTAACAAGAATTGCCATACTAGGTATCGGGAAATCAACAATCAGTAGTTTAAATCTCGCAGCGTTTCTATATCAACAGTTATATGTATACATATAACATTCATCTTTTAGAATTATGATCTTCCATTCTGAAATTCTGAAAAGCACCCAGTCTACGAATCAATACTCGGAATGTTGAAAATACTGATGAAGCAGCAAAAACTGTAAACGATCTTAGCAATCGAAGGTTTGATGATAAAGAATAGTGGCTGAAGAAGCTCAAAAGATGAGAAAAATTGGTATTGGAAAACGGATTGAGCAAACCATGAAGGAGGCCGTGGACAAATCACAAAGGCTAAATCTGCCTTCAAAGAATCCAAATGATTCATTATCTGCTGAAGTCATTAACGAATACCTTACTCCTAATTCTACACTTTTACGGACTAATCTTCTTCATCATCATCCATCGATATTAGAAATTCTAAGATATCATCGTATCTTTCATTATAAATACCCTCGATATTTCTGAAGATATTGTCATAACTATTCTTATCTGAAATCAATTATCTCTTCACGATATCAGTGTTACATCAGAAAGGAAACTATTTTAGTTTCTAAACTCTAGCTTAAAATATGAATATTATTGAAGTAGTGTTGGGAACTGATGCATGAGTTAGTATAATATAATGACACTTGATCAACGTGATTATATTACAGTAAGTCATGCTGAGTTTCTAATGGGACGTGATTATTCACAGATTATAACGTCATCATGTGCCATGTTACACGACTCTTACATTCTATCTAATCTATAAATATATCAAGAACATATTTTCTTGATAGTCCTACCTTTTCTCTTGAATTTTGGTAATTTAACCAATCAAGATCGTGCTATTACAATTTCTTTCTTAGAACATTAACTATGTTCATTCCGAAATTCATATCTAAGAATTCTGGACCATTATTCGCTTGACTTAAAGTCGGAAAGAGAAAAAAAAAAGCATGGAACTCCGAAATATAAGGGAGAATATAAAGCCCGATAACAACACATAAATTACAAACCGTGTACATCAATGTTTATCGCAACATAAAGACACGGGAGAATTAAAAACACTATAACCCCAAGGGCGAAGTAGAAGTAAACAGATTCCTCTGATAGTAGATGAAAAAAGAGAATAATTGATATGAAAGTTAGGAATATATCCAGAATTAAAACTGGATGAAGCATATTGACTGATGATTTGGGAATATGAAATAAAGTATAGAAAATGGGAGTGATGGAAAATAATGGAACGGAAAAAGTTTAATTTATAATGGAAATATCAGACAGAGTAATCGAGGCAGATCACTGTATTTATTTATAGAGATCTTAATTTCCTTATTCGCCGAAGAATCAAATCTTATAGATTTACAAGATTTTCTTTTAAATTCCTTGAAATCCGAAAATCAACCATGACTACGTCAAAAGTTAAGACGAATCTCTATTTCTTTGTTTCAACTTTTGCGATAGCTTCACTTATACTCTTCTAGTAATCGAATTGTTTTATCCATATTACTCATTGGTGATAAAGCTCTAAATCCCAACTCGTATGAGTCATGGAAACATATTTATTGTTAGCAATGACCATCCTAATCAAATTTCGGGACGAAATTTCTTTAACGGGTAGGTACTGTGACGACCCGAAAATTTTTGACCAAATTTAAACTTAATCTTTATATGATTTTGACACGATAAGCAAAGTCTGTAATATTGAGCCTCAAAAATTTTGAAACTATGTTCATATATGCAAATTACCCTTCGACTATTCACGGCGATTCACGAACAGTAGTTTATGATTAGATGTATATATAATAAAACATTAACAAATTATTAAATGATACACTCTGAATTTATTTGCTTCAATATATAATTAATACATTTATCTATTTGAAAATTTTAAAACATAATATAACTAGTAGAAAAATTTAAATTTTAGTTATTATTATTATTATTATTATTATTATTATTATTATTATTATTATTATTATTATTAGTATTATTATTATTATTATTATTATTATTATTATTATTATTATTATTATTATTATTATTATTATTATTATTATTATTATTTTGATAATTATTATTACCATTATCATTAAAATTATTATTATTACCATTAAAATAATTATTATTAATTAATATTATTATTATTAATATATTTATTAATTAATAACAATAATTGTATATAAGAATTAAAAGAGACAGATAACCAAATTTGTTTGTTTCTATCTATGTGCCTCATTTTTCTTCGTAATCTGATTGTCTACTATTGTTTTATGTCAATACCAAACAATCCATCACATGAAATGCTGTGTTTATTGGAATCAATTAAAATAATTGTGTTACTTTTCCATCTATCTTTATCTTTTATACTGATACACATCCATATAATATATATCTATATCATATCCATGCATATGACTTACAAAAACCATTTCTCATACTATCTTCTTCATTACTACAATCACCACCAATATTCCTTCGGTGCTACTACATGAAACCCATCACCATCATTGCTATCCTCAACCCTCACCTCACCACCTTATTTGATCACCATAAATCCTACAACCCGTATCACACCATCTCATCTTCTCTCTCTCCTCTTCCAATTCAAGAACCACCCACAAACTCCTCACTGCTAATGCTTACTATCATCCTGTTGAGTCGATCACCGTAATTGCAAGTATTACTTCCATCTTTTGTTTACTCCTACTGCTATATTTATTTTTTTCCTGTTTTCGAACATTTAAACACAACACACCTATGATCACAAATCTTTTCCTATATCCACCATCGACCACTTTTATGTTAACTACTTTGAACGAAACACGCACACTTGTGATCCACATGTTGCACACTTGTAACAACTACTATCCTCTTAATTAACACACAAACTCAACCCAAAAACAATAAACTATAAATGCTACTTTGCTTCTCTATTACCTACGATTCACCACCATGTACAACCACCAACAACAACACCCATCGAACACTATCATCTTTCAGTCACTATGCAACGGCTCGAACGTATTTTGATAAGACCAAAAACTGAAGCAAACAACCATCATCTTTTCCTCTCCTCTTCTTGTTCGGAAACCACATAAATCACCACCTTATAACCACTATTGTGATCCACCCTACAACCTCACCACCCTCTCCATCACCACCCTAACCGTCACCAGCTGCAACTTTCCACTACAGCAGCTATGCTTCTGTGTTCTTCTGTTTATAAACCAAGAAACACCACCCCTAAACTACTATCTACGGTTCGACTAAAATGATACTGTTACAGTCGCAGTCCTCATCTATTTTGATCGAAACAACAGTCACCATCACCACCAAAACCATTTTAATTTCCTTCTCGTCAATGTATTGCTGCTACAGCAGCCTCCTTATTTTGTGTTTACCGAAAAATGAATTTGAATGATGATAATTATGGGATATGAATGATGGTGAGCATGAGTTGTTGATAATAATTGCACACTTCCTTTTATTGTTCCTTAGTGGCCGACAAACAATAACAATTAAATCTATTTGTTTATTAAATAAAGAAAGTACCGAATTGTTCCAGGATTTATTTATTTATTTTTACCGAATACAAGCTATTCATATTAAACAATTGGGCCAAGATTCATGTCGGGCCAACTAATCTGTTGGGCAGTTATCGGGCCAAGGACTCATGTATTATTCTGGTGGGCTGCTGCACGAGATTTCTCTTTTATGTTGAAGCCCAAATTGCAGTTGCTTGTTTATGTATGAAGCCCACTTCGCTACCACTGCATTGTTTTTTTTTTTTTTTTTTTTTTTTTTTTTTTTGAGAAAACACGAACAAAGAATTTAGATGATGGGGTATTCGATCATGATAATGTTAATGAGTATGATCATGAAAGACGATGCAAGTTGATGATACTATAGGAATTCGATGCGATAATGAAGTTGAAAATTAGAAGATGATTGATGTTTCGCGAGGTGTATATAAAATAGCTTATATTTTTACAGGGAAATACTATTTAATATGATACAATTTTACACAAGATATTTATTTATTTAGAGAATGGATATACTTAAACCTTGCTACAACACTTATAGGCAGTGTACCTAATCGTACAGTAGTGTAGTTTTTTTTTTTAGTAAGTCCGGTTCGTTCCACAGGGAAAATCTTTAAACAAAGTTTAACGCTATATTAGTTTACTTTTATAAAAATACAAATATATATATAAGTAATATTATTATTATAAAGGGGGGTTTTTACCGTTTAATGACCGGTTTGTCGATTTTAAAACTTTAGTCGCAGTTAAAACCAAATGTAAAATATTAAAAATAAATACAAGACTTAAATTAAAGCGTAAAGTAAATAACGATAATGAAATTGAAAATAATAAAAATGCGATAAAATAAACTTGCGATAATTAAAAAGTACGATAATTAAAAGTGCAATTAACTACAATAATAATAAAAATGTGATAATTAGAAGTGCAATTAAATATAAAATAAAGGAAATTAAATATGAAATAAAAGAATTATGCTTATTTAAACTTCCGTAATCATGATGTTTGACGTGTTGATTTTAGTTTTATACCCATGGGTTAATTGTCCTTTGTCCTGGATTATTTAATATGTCCGTCTGGTTTTTGTCCATAACAGTCCATTAGTCATAAATATAAAGTGCGAGTGTCCTCGTCAAATTATTCTTATACCCGAAGTTAAATATTCCAACTAATTGGGGACTTAAACTGTAACAAGATTTTAATACTTTGTTTAATAATTACACCAGGATGTCGACTGAGTGTAACCCAAGGTTTTAATATTTTGTTATCAATTATACCAAGTGTCCTTGTACATAATTTCACCCCTGTTTTAATTATTCTAGTGGCTATTAATCCATTCCCGTGTCCGGTTTAATGAACGATTATTCGTACATATAAATACCCCACCCATCGTGTCCGATCGAGTGTATATGGTAACTTATAGGGATGCCCAATTGTAAATCTTTATATTAACATTAACAAACTATCATTTAGTTAAACAAATATAAAGCTCATTAATATCCCATAGTCTAAATTCCACAAGTGTCGTTCTTTTGTCCAAACCCCAATTATGGTACAAAGCCCAATTACCCAATTTTAGTAATTAGCCCAACATCATGATTACTTCGTTTTAAATAAGCATAATAATAACTTAGCTACGAGACATTAAATTAAAAAGGTTGAACATAACTTACAATGATTAAAAATAGCGTAGTGTTACACGGACAGAATTTCGACTTACACCCTTACAACATTCGCTAACATACCCTTATTATTAGAATTATAATTAAAATTAAAATTAAAATATAAATTATAAATATAAATATATCGTATGAATGGAGAAAAGAGAAAGATAGATGGATATTTTTGGTGCATCAAAGCTTGATTTTTATAGGCATGTGACTGGAACTGGGGCTCATGCGATCGCATGGATTTATGCCTTCCAGGCCATGCGATCGCATGGCCAGCTGGGGAGGCTCATATTTGGTTGTTTTCTTCTGCCGACGGTTTTATAAATAATATAATATATTAAATAATTATAAGAATTATTTAAATATTATATTATATTTATGTGCATAGTTGACTTGTAATTTTTAGTCTGTTGCGTCGAGCGTTGAGAGTTGACTCTGGTCCCGGTTCCGGATTTTCAAACGTCCTTGCGTACAATTTAATATCTTGTACTTTGCGTTTTGAATCTTGTACTCTTGTAATTTAGAGACGTTTCTTATCAATAATTGGAACCTCTTGGATTGTATTTTGTACTTTTGAGCTTTTTGGTCGTTTGCGTCTTCAATTCGTCGAATCTGTCTTTTGTCTTCACCTTTTATTATTTAAACGAATATCACTTGTAAATAGAACAATTGCAACTAAAAGCTTGTCTTTCTTGTGGAATAATGCTATGAAATATATGTTCGTTTTTAGCATTATCAAATATTCCCACACTTGAGCGTTGCTTGTCCTCAAGCAATACCGTCTTGAAATACTAGAATCACTTCTTTATTCTTCACACTTTGTACATTAGTGATTTCTATACGGCGGTATAAATAATGATAGTAATGATAGAACCATGGTTAAAGGTGGGTGTGTCATCCACAGTTGCCTCGGGTTTAGGTCAACGACACTTGCAATCAAATAGCCGATTTACTTTCGGTTTCCAAAGCAAAGTGCACATTTGAAAGGCGGTTTACAGTCCCACATGACTATGAAAATGTAGATCCTTAAGGAAATTAGATCTTTATGAAAACATTTGATCTTTTGAAAATTAAATCTAGTTTTTACCCTAGATAAGTTTTCCGGATTAACCCTTCACCGGTGTTTGCAAAATATTTTTGTGGGTTTGGTGGGTTTCAGATTTGAAAATTTTAGCTCAAAACTTGCGGTTTTGTGTCACCCACTTACTAACCTTGTATTAGGAAAGCAACACGTCCAGTTTACTTGTCCCGTATATTACCTTTCGGTAAACTACAGTCCGGTTGTAAAGGAAAGCGTTGAACAAGCAACTGTTAAGGCAATGTCCCCTGACATGCTTTTAATTATGGTCTATAACGTGTCGGACGCAATTACTATCCTTGGTAGGAGCAATAGTAAAGCTCACCCTTATGATTTTTCGGTCTGGCACAAGGTCCTGTCTTTGACCATGCTATGCAACCACCGTTCTTACGGTTGACACCCGATTTGGTTCAGGTGACCTAATGAATTCTAGGTGAATTCCTAGGATTTTACGTTCAATGATAATGAACGCATTGAAAATAAGGTTTTCAGAAAACAAATCGGTTTGTAATTTTGATCAAAATATTTTCTCGTTCAAGCTCGAGTTTAGATATCATTGAATTCCATGAGTTTGAATTCTCAATCTTTAAGGTCAATCTCTAGGATTGAGTAATATCAGGCTTAAAAGCTGATTTTTAATCTTTAAGGAGATTATCCTTTCTGGGGTTCTGATTCATTAGTCTTATCCAGCTAATTTGCACGGTGCCCCCCCTATTTTACGAGATAAATCCTTCTCATGGTTAGGATAAATCTGACCACTTGGCGACCCTGTTTAATGCTGAGGTCCGTGGATTTCCTGCTGATTTTAGTGATGACTTTTCTAGATTTTTCGTCATCCTACAGCTGGTCTGGACGACAACTTCTTGACCTAAATCAAGAAGCGCGTGTCTTTTTAGGAAGACTTTACTTCCTTTTAATGATGGAATTGATTCATCGTGTAGATCCATCTTTTCTTTTCTTTCATCGGGTAAAACAGTTTAGTTTAGTTCAAAGCAAAAGTATTTTCAGTTATTTGTCACAGATATATGTGACATATGTTTAAGATAACTTGGTAAATTTTCCCACACTTGGCTTTTATTTTCCTTTTTGTCGTCCTCTATTCCATTTTGAATGAATTTTAACATTTTGGTTTGTTTCTCAATTTATGTCCTTTCCGAGGTTACAATAATTTCGGTGTTAATACTTAGTTTTATCGTTCATAAATATGTATAAACATGATTTTGAGTTCATTTAATTGAAAATTTTGAAAAAAATTTACTAGAATTGGGTAGTCAGTATATAAGACTAGGGCTGTTCTTTATTATCAGAGAGCACTAGATTCTAATACAACTACTGCTTTACTAGTATTTTTAATGGTAACCAAGTGTTTAAGATAAAAATTTTAAAATCCGAAAGAATTTAACCCCTTCCCACACTTAAGATCTTGCAATGCCCTCATTTGCAAGAAATCAGTAACAATTTAAATTATTGAGGGTGATTTGTGCGAAAATGATTAAATTTTACCAAAGTTTCTAAATATATTGGCGTTTGTTTGCTGAATGATAAATGGTGCACATCATTTGTTCATTTCGTCTGTTGTTACATCACATTTATTTGTCATCTTGTCGTCAAAATTAGTAGTTTTTGCCGAACTTAATGCCAGTCTTTGAAAATGCACTGTTTTACCCTGTTTTGTACAATCGACAATATACATACATACAAATATAATCATGCATGGCAATTTGAAATGGGACTTAATATCCCACTTTCAAATTCTAAATATGAAATATTAGTACACAATAATAATAAAAATAATAAAAATTACACAAATATATCCAATAACATAAGTTTAAACATGAAAAAGTCAAAAGATAAAAACATAAAAATCATAAAAATAACCAAATGGAACTAAATCAGTCTGGATAGGGGTTCCAGTTCATCTCATCGGGTGGGTTCCATTGTTGGTTATAGGTGTTCTGATAGGCTTGGTCATAGTCATACCGGTTAAAGGGTGGTCGGATATCGGGGCTATGTGGCGGAAAATGAGCAGGTCGAGTAGGTACATAGTTATTTGGTACCTGATATGATAGCTGGCTCATGATTTGGTGCTGATGAACTAACCAGCTATCGTGTTGGCGTCGCCTATAATCCTCGTATACTCGCTCGGAGTTCCACTGCTCATACATACTATGTCTGGCCGCGTTCGTCATTGCTTCCTCATCTATACGAACGTGGACGTCAAGAATAGCATCTCGAAAGACATCCCTAATGTCTTCCGCCTCCTCCATTTCCTCGTCTGAGCCTCTCTCTACCTGAGGATGAGATCCCTCATAGGGTACTGCCTGGTTACGTCTACTTTTCAATACCTTAGCACCCACATAAACTTTCAATCCTAAGGGCTCAACCTGTTCTCTACAAATCTGTAATGGACCCCCTTGGTTCCTATCAACACCTAAATACTCTCCAATGAGAGTAACAATAATACCTCCTCCTATTATACTCCCGTCCTGCATTCCCTCTACCATTTTAGATAAATTAAAAGCAACAAAGTAAGGGATATTGACAAAGCTTCTAGGATCCCGAATACACTTTAGGTAGAATAAATCATATAAGGTAATTTTTTGTTTATTATGACCTCTTTGTGTAATCGAGTTAGCCAAAAATCTATGAATAATACGAAGCTCGGCTCTGTCAATATGTGTATAGGAGTGTCCTCCTGCTCGTGTAAAAACATCAAAATGTGACATACGCCTCCAAATGGCGTCAGCGTCAAAGTTACTATCTACCCGTTTACCATAATGAATCAAGTTTGTACAATCGGGTAATAGCAACTCACCAGGAGTATATATCTGTAAGGCCCTGGCCATGTCCAGCATGGACATTCTGTACATTCTACCGCCAAGGATAAACCTAAGAAATCTTCTATCATCTATTCTAACTATATTTGTATCAAGTGATACAGTACTAATCAACTCAACACACCATTCCTTATATACAGGTCTACGAATGGTGAAAAGACGTTCCCAATCTGTAAAAGAAGAACTGCCATACCTTTGAACTAAAAGCTGTCTAACACGGTCAGCTAGATAGACCGTTTCCAAAGGGGCCCAATCAATTACCCTTGGCACCTCTACATTTTTTGTTACCAATTTGAATTTGTTCCTTTGATATGTCTCGTAATCTCTCCATCTTCTATCAAATCTCAGATTAGGATGTAGAGTGTGCTCAGGAATCGTTGGGAATTCTACTGGCGGCCTGATTGGGAATACTATGAATTCATCAACAAACTGTACCGGATCATAATAAGGTATGTGCTGATCAGGCTGTTGTTGTTCCTGTTGTGGTTCTTGTTCGTGTTGCATTTCTGGTTCTGGTTCTGGTGCTGGTGCTGGTCGTCTAGATGATGATGCTCCTGAACCTCCAGTATCGGCTCTCTGTAAAACACATTAAACACAAAATTTGTGCATCTAAATATGCATTAGTGTTAGCAAAATAACAACTTAAAACAATCACTATAACATGTTAAATCAAAATTAAACTTATACACATTTTCACAATTTTTCACAATTCTACACTTTTCAAATAAGCACATATGAAAATGTATACAAAATTCATAAGCATTTAACTCAAATAACATGTCAAAATATTCATTACTAATAATTAAACAAGTCTCAAATGGCAAATATATCAAATTAATCAAGTTCATGAATTTTGGACTTAAAAAGTCCACTTTAATCTCCAAAAATCATGTTTAGGATCATTGTTTGGATCATTTAACTATCTAAACATGTTACACTACTCAATTTAGCAATAATTCATGACAAAAATCAACCATAACCTGTTTATATCAAAAAGCCCCAAATTTCTCAAGAACACAAACCCTAGATTTCTAAAAAATTTGAAGTTTTTGGCTTCAAATCATGTTAAATAGCATCAATCTAGGTTATACATGCATAAAATACTAACAATTTAACACTAATTACACTAGAAATTAACAAAATTGCATTAGGTAAAAAATTGGTAATTATCACAAAAACTAGGAATTTATAGAGTTTAGGGGTGTAATTTTTACCAATTTGCTGAAGAATGAGAATCTAGGCATGATTAGAGCAAGAAAAATGACGAATTACGGTGAATTTTGGCGAAATTTGGTGAAGATTTGAGAGTTTTTCGGGTGTATGTGTGTGTTTTGTGTGATGACCCGGAAATTTCGACTAAATTTAAACTTAATCTTAAATGATTAATGACTTCGACACGATAAGCAAAGCCTATGAAGTTGAATCTCAAAATTTTGAACTATTCAATTACCCTTCGGTTGTTCTCAACGATTCGCGAACCATTATATGTAAACAGATACATATATATACTATAACTTGAAAACGTAACAAAGTTTTAATTGCATGATACCGCACATTAAACTTATTGGTTTATATATCTATTTGAATATATATGATTTCAAGTTATTTAGTAAACGATAGTAACATTCGATTATTGATTCGATTGATATTTAGATAAGTTAACTAAAACGTTTAAGATGAACAAGTAAAATACTAATTTGCTACAGTATTTTTAAATTGCTACAGTACCCAAAATGCTACAGTGTTTTCAAAAATCACTATTTGCTACAGTGAAATTGACTTTGCTACAGTGAATTGCTACAGTGAATTGCTACAGTAACTTTGCTACAGTAACACTATTTCAAAATGAAAATGTATATATTATATATATATTAACAAATAGCGAGACGATGATTTATAGAAGTAAATGACCAAAACATTTGAAAGTTTAAGATATACTATGAGTGGTATAGTTTATGAATAATTTAAGACTATATTTTGACAAAGGTACGTGACACGAAACGTAAAATGCAAGTTTTCTAAAGGTACGAAAGGACATTCGAAAAACTGGAACCGGGACATAAGTCGAGTGATGACGTACGACTTATCGGAACAAAAATTACAAGTCAACTATGCACGTGAATTTAATATAATATATAATTAATTATTTAAATTATATATATTATATTAATATTTTATCATGTCGACAAACAAATGGACAAATGATTCTGAGCTGGAAATTGAGGCCATGCGATCGCATGACCATCATGCCCAAAATCCATGCGATCGCATGAGGCAAAATTTCAGGCCAAGTGCTATAAATTCTCGAGTTTTGGCCAGATAAATCACACACACATATATATTATTTTTACTCCGTATTTATTTATTTTATTATTATTATTATTATTATTATTAATAATAAGATTATTATTAATCTTATTATTTTTATTATTAGTGTTATTATTTTTGCGATACAAAAATAATAATGTACATAAAATATTACGACGGAGTGCTGTCCAAGTAATTTTTCAAAACGAGTTTCCGAGAAAGCTAGAGCTAAGGAAAATATGGGTTATTGCCAAGGAGGTTATGGGTAATATTCGGGGGTATTTTTGTGAATCAAACCTCGTGCTTATTATCTCCAATGCGTCTACGTGCTTTCCTGCAATATTGTATATCAATATTAAACTGTGAGTTTCATACGATCCCTTTTACTCAATACATTTTTGGGCTGAGAATACATGCAAATGCTTTATTAACCGATATACAATATTTATATGCGTGAGTTTCATATGATCCCTTTTTCAAATTATATTTTTGGGCTGAGAATACATGCGCAGTTTTATAAACTGTTTTACTAAATGGATACAAATACTAAAACTGATTTTGTGTGAGCTTCATAAGATCCCTTTTACTCTCTACATTTTTGGGCTGAGAATACATGCAAATGCTTTATTAACCGATATACAATATTTATATGCGTGAGTTTCATATGATCCCTTTTTCAAATTATATTTTTGGGCTGAGAATACATGCGCAGTTTTATAAACTGTTTTACTAAATGGATACAAATACTAAAACTGATTTTGTGTGAGTTTCATACGCTCCCTTTTTAATTGCTTTTGCAATCTATATTTTTGGGCTGAGAATACATGCACTTTATTTTAAACGCAATGGATACAAGTACATACTAAATTCTACACTGAGTTTGAACTGATAATCCCTTAGCTTTGGTAACTAGTAACTGCCAGTTATAAGAACTGATGGGCGCGAGTAGTTATATATGGATCCATAGGGCTTGACATCCCCGTCCGAGCTAGAGCGCTAGCCTTTTAACGGACGTATGCTATTTGATAAGCGTACACGTTGGTTTGCGTGTATTATTAAGATGATTATACAAAGGGTACAAATTATATATACGTTAAAGTTTAGTTACCAGGGTGCTCAACTTTGTAGAACCGATTGATAAACGTTTCGGATGAAACAACTGAAATCTTGTGATCCCCCTTTTATGTAAAACCTATTGATAAACGTTTTGAATAAAACAACTGAACTTTTGTAATCCACATTGATATACGGATTATGTGTAATATTAAAACTATGAACTCACCAACCTTTGTGTTGACACTTGAAGCATGTTTATTCTCAGGTTTCCTAGAAGTCTTCCGCTGTTTGCTTATATGTTAGACAAGCTATGTGCATGGAGTCATACATGGCATATTTTTCAAGGAAACGTTGCATTCACCAAATCATCACCATGTATCTTATTTTGACTGCACTGTCAACGGAAGTACTATTGTAAACTATTATTTACAGTGATTGTCTATATGTAGAAATCATCAGATGTTGAAAACCTTTGATTTAAATATTCATTTATGGTGTGCCTTTTCAAAAGAATGCAATGTTTACAAAACGTATCATATAGAGGTCAAATACCTCGCAATGAAATCAATGAATGACGTATTGTCCATATGGATTTGGAGCGATCGTCACATTTTGTGTGAAGAACAGACCCGCTGCTGTATTTGTTTCTGACCTGCATTTGGTACCCATGCGATCGCATGGGTTCCAAGTGCAAACCCCATGCGATCGCATGGGGTGCCGGCTACAGTGATTTCTGACTTTTTTTTTTTATATAAAACCTTATACTTTATAAAACTTATAATTAATTAAATTTTAAAAATTTGGTTTCCTTTAGGAGCGAGGGCGTTTCGGATCGTTGTCCTAGTCTGTCCCTCGACAAAATTTTAAAATTTGTCAAATCAAAGCGCGGTTTTTTAAAAGTAAAGATTTTTGGGTTTTTTAATTTTTTTTTTTTTTTTTTATACCTTACTTCAATAAGATTAAAAATAGTGATAATAAAAGTTCTCGTCCCTCCCTTGGGTAAAGCAATTTCGGTTCAAAGACCTAGTCTTCAACTTACGACGAATTTTAAAAATCGTATTTTTAACTTAATAAAGTAAATTTTTATTTTTAAATTCACACAATTTAAATATAAAATTCAAAATTAATATTAAAAATTCACACCAAACTTAAAATTTGAAATGCATAAAATTAAAAATTCCTATTTTAAAAATTAAAAATTCACACCAAACTTAATTTAAAAATTCATATTATAAATTCACACCAAACTTATATTAATTTTTCAAATATTTATAATTTTAAATATATTGTTTTTATAAAGTTTACAATATTAATTTAAGATTTAAATATTAATTTTAAAAACATGGTAAAAATAAAATTAAAAATCTTTTTGGCTTTTTATCCCACTATAATCAATCAAATATTATCAAAAATATGCGCCCCTCTTTTCGGTAAAGTAATTTCGGTTCCAAGACCTAATTTAACTCATGACGAATTTTTGAAATATTTTGAGTTGATTGATTAAAGATATTTATACCTTAAGAATAAACGTTAAATTTCGCAGTGATGTAATAAATTTTTGAATGATATCAATAATTTCGGTCGCCAAACCTAATTTTATTTAATACCAATTTAATACTTTATAGCGAACAAATTAGCGTTTATTATCAAAAGGTTAAAAAAAATAAAAACTGTACAAACATACCTGTGAAATAGATTTCTTAGTTATATGATCTATCCCATTCATAAGATAGTCGGTTTAATTGGTTTTCCATAGCTACATAGGCGTAACCTCGAGCATTCAGTGTCTTTTCTTCTAAACATATGAACGGTCCGTCTCTGCATAAAGTAACAAATTCGGTGTTTGAATAGGTTTGATTATTTGAACATTTACCTCCATGTGACCATTTTCCGCATTTGTGACATCTTTCTAGGTGTCGTGCTTTTCTTTTTGATGCGGATTTTGATTTTCCTTTACCAAATTGTAACTTATTATCTTCGCATCTGGATTCTTTTCTAACTCCGTCCATTCTTTCTCTGATTACTGATACTATTTTACTTGGAAGTGTGTCATTATTACGTTTAGTGATCAAAGCGTGTAGCATTAGACCATGGTTTAGTTCACAGGCAGTCTTCATTTTGTAAAAACCTAAAAAAAATAAAAATTCAGAATGGGGGGAGAAGACTAGTTCTTTAGGGTCTGCTAGGGAAAGACCATTCAGGTTCCATTTTCGAGAACTACACGAAAACAGACAATCTAACTCTAACAGAAATACATATTTTCTTTTAAAGACTTGATTCTCCCCACACTTAGTTAGCTGTGGTGTCGAAATTGTGATTAACTTCGTTGTCGACTTCCATCGGACTATCTATATAATGTTTAACTCTGTGACCATTAACTTTAAATTCAATCCCATTTGAATTTATTAATTCTATCATTCCGTATGGGAAAATTCTTTTGACTATGAATGGTCCAGACCATATTGATTTCAATTTTCCAGGAAATAGCTTGAATTGCGAATTGAAAAGAAGAACTCTGTCTCCTTCTTTAAATTCTTTTGAACTTCTGATTCTTTTATCATGCCATTTCTTCGTTCTTTCTTTATAGATTAACGAATTTTCGTATGATTCATGTCTTAATTCTTCTAATTCGTTTAGTTGACTTAATCTTAGACGTCCGGCTTCATGTAAATCAAGATTACATGTCTTCAAAGCCCAAAACACTTTGTGTTCAATTTCTACTGGAAGATGACATGCTTTTCCATAAACAAGTCTAAAAGGTGTGGTTCCAATTGGAGTTTTGTAGGCTGTTCTAAAAGCCCAGAGTGCATCCTCCAATTTAATGGAGCATTCCTTCGGATTTGATCCTACAGTTTTCTCTAGAATACGTTTTAAAGCTCGGTTGGTATTTTCAACTTGTCCACTTGTTTGTGGATGATATGCGGTGGAGATTTTATGAGTTACTCCATATCTTTTAAGTACTTTCTCAAGTTGATTATTACAGAAATGAGTTCCCCGATCACTTATTAAAGCTTTCGGTGTTCCAAACCTTGCAAAAAGACGTTTTAAAAAGTTGACTACAACTCGTGCATCGTTAGTTGGGAGAGCTTGTGCCTCCGCCCATTTAGATACATAATCAATGGCTACGAGTATATATAGATTATTATGAGATTTTGGAAATGGACCCATAAAGTCAATACCCCAAATGTCAAATACTTCACATACTTGGATGACATTTTGTGGCATTTCATCACGTTGACTTATTTTTCTGGCCCTTTGACATGCATCACAGGATTTGCAAAGAAGGTGTGCGTCTTTGTAAATTGTAGGCCAATAGAATCTAGCATCATAAACTTTTCTTGCTGTTAGTTGAGGCCCATAATGCCCTCCTGTTGGTCCTGTGTGACAATGGTTTAATATTTTACTAGCTTCATCTCCAAATACACATCGGCGTATTATTCCATCTGGACAACTTTTAAACAAATGTGGATCTTCCCAGAAATAGTGTTTTATATCACTGAAGAATTTCTTTCGTTTTTGGTACGATAATCCTTTTTCAAGGAATCCACAAACTAAGTAGTTTGCATAGTCTGCAAACCATGGAATTTCTTTATAATCTATCTTCAATAGATATTCATCAGGAAAGTTGTCTTGTATGGCCGATTCATTCAGAACTTCTAATTCGGGATTTTCAAGATGAGAAAGATGATCAGCGGCGAGATTTTCTGCTCCTCTTTTATCTCGGATTTCAATATCAAACTCTTGTAAGAGTAAGATCCAACGGATTAATCTTAGTTTAGCATCTTGTTTTGAAAATAGGTATCTAAGAGCAGAATGGTCGGTATAGACCACCGTTTTTGCTAGAACGAGATATGATCGAAATTTGTCAAAAGCAAAGACAATAGCAAGGAGTTCTTTCTCAGTAGTTGTATAGTTCGTTTGTGCTCCTTGTAACATCTTACTAGCATAATATATAGGTTGAAATCATTTTTCAATCCTTTGTCCTAAAACGGCTCCCATTGCAAAATCACTTGCATCGCACATTAGTTCAAATGGTAGATTCCAATTTGGTGTTATCATGATCGGCGCATTAGTTAGTTTTTCTTTAAGAATATTAAAAGATTTGATACACTCATCTGAAAAGATGAATGGAGCATCCTTTTCTAGGAGTTTATTCATAGGAGTGGCAATTTTAGAAAAATCTTTTATGAAACGTCGGTAAAAACCGGCATGCCCTAGAAAACTCCTAACTCCTCTAACATTGGTGGGATGTGGAAGTTTAGCAATTACATCTACTTTAGCTCTATCCACTTTAATTCCTTCTTTTGAAATTTTATGACCAAGAACGATGCCTTCTTTAACCATGAAATGGCATTTTTCCCAATTAAGTACTAGATTTGATCGTTCGCATCTAATAAGCATTCGTTCCAGATTAACTAGACATGATTCAAATGTATCACCGAAGACTGAAAAGTCATCCATGAAAACTTCCATGCATTCTTCTATCATGTCATGAAAAATCGCCATCATACACCTTTGAAAGGTTGCAGGGGCGTTACAAAGTCCAAATGGCATGCGTTTGTAAGCAAAAGTACCATAAGGGCACGTGAATGTGGTTTTCTCTTGATCTTCGGGTGCTATTAGAATTTGAAAATATCCGGAAAATCCATCTAGAAAACAAAAGTAACTATTTCCGGCTAATCTTTCCAACATTTGATCTATGAAGGGTAAGGGAAAGTGATCTTTTCTGGTGGCGTCATTTAATTTTCTATAATCAATACATACACGCCATCCTGTTACAGTCCTAGTAGGAATAAGCTCATTTTTCTCATTTGTAATGACAGTCATGCCACCCTTCTTAGGCACGCATTGAACTGGGCTTACCCATGGACTATCAGAAATTGGATAAATTAGACCTGCATCTAGCAGTTTAATAATCTCTTTCTTAACTACATCTTGCATATTAGGATTTAGTCTTCGTTGGCGTTGCACATACGTTTTATGACCTTCTTCCATAAGAATTTTATGTGTGCAATACGAAGGACTTATTCCTTTAATATCATGAATCTTCCATGCAATGGCTGGTTTATGAGCTTTCAACACAGAAATGAGTTGTGATTTCTCATTTTCAGTAAGAGAAGACGATATTATTACAGGTAATTCAGATTCACCATGTAAATAAGCGTATTCCAAATGGTTTGGAAGTGGCTTTAACTCTAATTTCGGAGGTTCTTCTATCGATGATTTATATCGATATCTGTCTTCTTCTTTTAGCATTTGAATTTCTTCTATTGTTGGTTCATATCCATTAGCTATAAGTGTAGCTAATATTTCAGCTTCATCAATTGGTTCATTACCTTCTCCTAAAGAACATTCTCCTGTTCCTTGTAATTCTGGAAATTCTTCTAATAATTCTGCATGTGCATCTATAGTTTGAATATAATAACATGTATCATCTGCAGATTGCGGTTGTTGCATTGCTCTATCAACTGAAAAGGTAACACTCTCATCCTCTATACTTAGGGTCAATTTCTTACCGAACACGTCTATCATTGCTTTAGCCGTGTTTAAGAATGGTCTTCCTAATATGAGAGGAACTTGAGAATCTTCTTCCATGTCTAAAACAACAAAATCTACTGGAAATACTAAAGTACCAACTTTAACTAGCATGTTCTCCATTATCCCTCTAGGATATTTTATTGATCTATCGGCTAGTTGTATGCTTATTCTGGTTGGTTTCAATTCTCCAAGGTCTAGTTTAGCGTATAGTGAATACGGCATTAGATTTATACTAGCACCTAAGTGTGCCAATGCTTCTATTGAACTAAGACTACCCAGAAAACATGGAATTGTGAAACTTCCTGGATCAGATAATTTTTCTGGTATCTTATTCAACAGCACTGCTGAACAATTAGCATTCATAGTAACAGCCGAGAGTTCTTCCATTTTCTTTCTATTTGAGATTAGATCTTTCAAGAATTTAGCATATCTAGGCATTCCTGAAATCACATCAATGAAAGGAAGATTTACATTTATCTGTTTAAACATATCCAAGAATTTGGATTGCTCGGCTTCAAGTTTCTCTTTCTTCATTTTACTCGGGTAAGGAAGTGGTGGTTGGTATGGTTTAACATAAGGTTTAGCCTTAACTGTGTTATCTTCATTAACCTTTTCAACTACCGGTTCTTTTTCCTTATCTTGATCAGGTTGTGGTTCTTGTGGAGTAGGAATAGCTTCATCAGAAGTTACAGGTATTTCAGGTGGTTTAAGTGTTGTACCACTTCTTGTGGTAATGGCTTTAGCTGTTTCATTCCGGGGGTTAGCATTTGTATCACTAGGTAGACTTCCCGGTTTTCTTTCACCTATTAACCTTGCTAGGTTACTTACTTCTTGTTCCAGATTTTGAATAGAAGCTTGTTGATTTCTAAATGCTTGAGCATTTTGTTCATTGGTTTGTTTCTGAGATGTGAAAAATTACGTTTGAGTTTCAACTAGCTTCGTCATCATATCTTCTAAATTCGGCTTTTTATCATCGGTTTGTTGTGGTGGTTTTTTTGAAAATTAGGTCTTTGCTGATTGTAAGTATTATTGGATACTTGTTGATTGCTAGGACCTTGTTGGTTGTTGTATGGAATATTTCGGTTATAGTTCTGGTTTTGATTGTAAATCGGTCTTGGCGGTTGATAATTGTTCTGATAATTATTTCCAGGCCTTTGGTTTATGTATGAAATATTCTCTCTTTGTTCCATTGTTAATTCAATACTGAGACAATCTTTTGTCAAATGTGGTCCTCCACACTGCTCACAACTAATTCGTATTGAGTGAATATCTTTAGTCATCTTTTCCATTCGTCTCTCGACAGCATCTATCTTTGCGGAAATGGAATCTAAGTCATAGCTAGAATCGGCTCTAGCTGCTTTAGATGATCTACCGATATCTTTTTCTTGGTGCCACTCATGTGAGTGGGAAGCAGTGTTATCAATAATTTTGTAAGCATCAGTTTCGGTTTTCTTCATAATAGAACCACCAGCTGCTATATCTATGTCTTTCCTTGTAGTGATGTCACATCCTTGGTAGAATATTTGTACTATTTGACAAGTGTCTAAACCATGTTGCGGACATCCTCTTAATAACTTTCCATATCTAGTCCACGCCTCATATAGAGTTTCATTTGGCTTCTGTGTGAACGTAACAATTTCTGCTTGAAGTCTTACGGCTTTAGATGCAGGAAAGAATTGTTTAAGAAATTTTTCAACTAAAACGTCCCATGTATCAATCGCCCCTTCAGGTAACGATTCCAACCAATCTTTGGCTTCTCCCTTTAAAGTCCAGGGAAATAACATGAGATATATCTGTTCATCCTCCACTTCTCTTATTTTAAATAGTGTGCAGATCCTATTAAAGGTACGTAAATGTTCATTTGGATCTTCCTTCGGCGCACCACTAAATTGGCATTGATTAGTCACCATGTGTAGAATTTGTCCTTTGATTTCATAATCTGGCGCATTAATGTCTGGATGAGTTATTGCGTGACCTTGGCCAGTGCGTTTAGCTCTCATTCGGTCTTCCATACTTAAAGGTTCCAGATTCTCCATAATTGAATTTGTTGAATCGGAATCACTAGAGGATTCTGATTTAATGGTTCGTTCCTCAACAATCTCTGTTTGAATGATTGGTGGTTCCGGGGGAAAGTTTAGTGGTTCAGGATCTACGAACCGTTCCTGAATATTCTCCGGATTCTCAATTGTGAGGTCGGGTTCAAAAAATGGATTATTGGAAATTTGAACTGAAGTACTTGGTCGACTGGATGACGATTCTAAAGAAAAATCAACGGCGGTAATATTTGCTAAATGTCTTGATCTAGTTACAGGTGGTGAACGTACAAAAGGTGGTGAACGTCTTGCTCGGTGCATTCACTGAATATCCTATTAGTTTTTTAAAAGGAAAGAAAAATTATAATAAGTTATCCAATCAATAGACTTTTCTGATTTTGCCCACGTTTCGAATAGCCAAAAGATGCAGCAGAGGGGCAGGATTCGTTTGGTCTCAATATAATTGAGGACTGTTTGGCTCCAATAACCCGGTCCACGTACAAATCCAACTATTACTACGAACCAGAAAATTTTGATGTCTATCAATTTAACCACTTAAAATAAATTTTCGTAATTTTAAGAAATTTAGATAAGAAGTAGAATAAAAATCTATGTCCTAAAACTAGAATAGCGAGAAATAAGAAAGAAAAAGAGCTCGTCGAAAAAGGTCGAAAAAGAAAAATGGTTGAAAAATAAAAGGTGACGGAAAAATAAAAGAAACTTATAAAACTTAAAACACTTGACTAACCTAACCTTATTACTACAACTAACTTAAAATTATAATCGCAAATTGAGATTACTAATTGGAATGATAATTGATACATAGTAAAAGGTGTCTAAAAATATTAAAGCTTACAGGAAAAACTAAATCCCAAATGGAAATAACTTAAAAAGAAACTAAAACTTAAAAAGGCGTCGCAAAATTCTAAAGCACTTAAATCTTAGTCTAAAGAAAAAGCACTTAAGGAATTCTACGGCAAAGCCTAAAAATCTAGAAGTAAAAATAACTATGGCAATAACTATATTTAAAACTAAGTATGAGCTAAAAATACAAATATTACGCTAAAACGATTAAAAAGGGACAAAATATAAAAATATATAAAAAGTTGTAAAAAGTACAATTTTTATAAAAATATTATTTTTATATTATTTATTTTATAAAACTATTAATTTTACAATTTAAATAAACTAATTAAACTAAAAATACAAATTAATAATAAAAACTAAATTAATACATATTATATATAACCCTAATTAGGGTTTAAATATAATAATTATTATTATTATCCGTAATTAATGCAGGCTGCAGTCTGGCGTGTCAGATGGGCTCATGCGATCGCATGAGTCCTCAGTTTCCCAGCCATGCGATCGCATGGGCTAGGGTTTCTGGCCAAGAGCTGGGCTGCTACAGTGTTCGGGTCGAATTAATTATTATTATTTTTTTTTTTGCTGTAAAATATAAAATATATTTATTAATTAAATAAAACTTATATTTTTACAAACTAAAAAAAATAGAAATAAAGAAACTTTATAAAACTTAAATATTTACCAAACTAAAAAAAAATATTTATATTTTTGTTTTTCTTTTTATATTTTCAAATATTTAAAACGTATTTTTATAAAAACGAATTTTAATAAAAGTAAACTAAAAATTCTTTTTTTTTATTAGCGTTGCGCTTCCGGCTTTTAAGCTAGATTGTTCCCCGGCAGCGGCGCCAAAAATACTTGATGTTTCGCGAGGTGTATATAAAATAGCTTATATTTTTACAGGGAAATACTATTTAATATGATACAATTTTACACAAGATATTTATTTATTTAGAGAATGGATATATTTAAACCTTGCTACAACACTTATAGGCAGTGTACCTAATCGTACAGTAGTGTAGTTTTTTTTTTTAGTAAGTCCGGTTCGTTCCACAGGGAAAATCTTTAAACAAAGTTTAACGCTATATTAGTTTACTTTTATAAAAATACAAATATATATATAAGTAATATTATTATTATAAAGGGGGGTTTTTACCGTTTAATGACTGGTTTGTCGATTTTAAAACTTTAGTCGCAGTTAAAACCAAATGTAAAATATTAAAAATAAATACAAGACTTAAATTAAAGCGTAAAGTAAATAACGATAATGAAATTGCAAATAATAAAAATGCGAAAAAATAAACTTGCGATAATTAAAAAGTACGATAATTAAAAGTGCAATTAACTACAATAATAATAAAAATGTGATAATTAGAAGTGCAATTAAATATAAAATAAAGGAAATTAAATATGAAATAAAAGAATTATGCTTATTTAAACTTCCGTAATCATGATGTTTGACGTGTAGATTTTAGTTTTATACCCATGGGTTAATTGTCCTTTGTCCTGGATTATTTAATATGTCCGTCTGGTTTTTGTCCATAACAGTCCATTAGTCATAAATATAAAGTGCGAGTGTCCTCGTCAAATTATTCTTATACCCGAAGTTAAATATTCCAACTAATTGGGGACTTAAACTGTAACAAGATTTTAATACTTTGTTTAATAATTACACCAGGATGTCGACTGAGTGTAACCCAAGGTTTTAATATTTTGTTATCAATTATACCAAGTGTCCTTGTACATAATTTCACCCCTGTTTTAATTATTCTAGTGGCTATTAATCCATTCCCGTGTCCGGTTTAATGAACGATTATTCGTACATATAAATACCCCGCCCATCGTGTCCGATCGAGTGTATATGGTAACTTATAGGGACGCCCAATTGTAAATCTTTATATTAACATTAACAAACTATCATTTAGTTAAACAAATATAAAGCCCATTAATAGCCCATAGTCTAAATTCCACAAGTGTCGTTCTTTTGTCCAAACCCCAATTATGGTACAAAGCCCAATTACCCAATTTTAGTAATTAGCCCAACATCATGATTACTTCGTTTTAAATAAGCATAATAATAACTTAGCTACGAGACATTAAATTAAAAAGGTTGAACATAACTTACAATGATTAAAAATAGCGTAGTGTTACACGGACATAATTTCGACTTACACCCTTACAACATTCGCTAACATACCCTTATTATTAGAATTATAATTAAAATTAAAATTAAAATATAAATTATAAATATAAATATATCGTATGAATGGAGAAAAGAGAAAGATAGATGGATATTTTTGGTGCACCAAAGCTCGATTTTTATAGGCATGTGGCTGGAACTGGGGCTCATGCGATCGCATGAATTTATGCCTTCCAGGCCATGCGATCGCATGGCCAGCTGGGGAGGCTCATATTTGGTTGTTTTCTTCTGCCGACGGTTTTATAAATAATATAATATATTAAATAATTATAAGAATTATTTAAATATTATATTATATTTATGTGCATAGTTGACTTGTAATTTTTAGTCCGTTGCGTCGAGCGTTGAGAGTTGACTCTGGTCCCGGTTCCGGATTTTCGAACGTCCTTGCGTACAATTTAATATCTTGTACTTTGCATTTTGAATCTTGTACTCTTGTAATTTCGAGACGTTTCTTATCAATAATTGGAACCTCTTGGATTGTATTTTGTACTTTTAAGCTTTTTGGTCGTTTGCGTCTTCAATTCGTCGAATCTGTCTTTTGTCTTCACCTTTTATTATTTAAACGAATATCACTTGTAAATAGAACAATTGCAACTAAAAGCTTGTCTTTCTTGAGGAATAATGCTATGAAATATATGTTCGTTTTTAGCATTATCAATGATGATATAAATGATAACAATGATAATGATTAGAATATGATTATGATTAAGATTATGAAGATGATTATGAAAATGATTATGATTAAACCGTATGATTATGAATAAACGGTGTGATTATGATTATTATAGTAATTAAATTATAGTGATGATGTCACGAAGGATCGATGATGAGTGAAGATGATGCATGATGATGTTAAACCCATGATGATTAGATTAAGATAAGTTATTTAGATAGATAAATGAGAATCATGATAAGATTTAAGGATGATTAGGAATTAAAAGAAGAATGTAGGGATCATGTTGGGGTAACATAAACGAATGAAGATTATCATATGATCAAATGAAAATAAATTTGCGGTTATGATATTCAGTAAAGGTGGTTCTTTATTAATGATGATGAGGTTACGAAATGAAGGGTAAATAAATTTAACTTGCTAGTGAATTGAGTAACTAACGAACGGCTTATTGGTTCGGGAAGGGAGTTGGGGAACGAGAGGCCTTGGGTTCGAGCCCGGGCTTGGTCATTTTTTTTTAGAAAAAGAAGAAGAAGGATACAGAAGTAAAGGTTAAAAACAATTTAAGTTGGGTGTTATTTCAGAATTGAAACACATAGCATAATGATTAAGGATGCTATCGGGTTAGCAGGATGTCGCGGGTTCAAACCCGGACTTGGGCATATTTTTTAAGGGCTACTCCTTTGAGGTAATTTACTTATTACTCATTTCTATTATTATTATTATTATTATTATTATTATTATTATTATTATTATTATTATTATTATTATTATTATTATTATTATTATTATTATTATTATTATTATTATTACTACTACTATCATTTTTAATGTAAGTAGTATTGTTATTGAAACTAAATTTTTTTTATAAAAAAAAAATTATTATCATTTTATTAATTAGAACTATCATTATTATTATTATTATTATTATTATTATTATTATTATTATTATTATTATTATTATTATTATTATTATTATTAGAATTATCATTATTTTTATCATTAATATTTTTATTATCATTTTTATTATTTCTAACACTAATATTATTATTTTTATCATTATTATTATTAGTATTATTAATATATCAAATAAAGATTTTCTATATAAAAATATATTATTTACATAAAACATAACTATATTAATATGTTTGTAATAAATATTAATTATCTATTTAATGTATATAAAAATAAATATAGTTAATTTAGTTATTAATGAAACGTACAAGTTACTAAAATAACAATTAATAATAATACCTAAATTTGTTCGATTACCATTATATATGTTAATATACATATAAATGTTATAGGTTCGTGAATCCGAGGCCAACCTTGCATTATTCAGTATCGTCGTATGAATATTTTTACTACAAAATATTGTAGAGTGAGTTTCATTTGCTCCCCTTTTAAATGCTTTTGCAATATATATTTTTGGGACTGAGAATACATGCGCTGCTTTTATAAATGCTTTACAAAATAGACATAAGTAATCGAAACTACATTCTATGGTTGGATTATCGAATCGAATATCACCACTGTTAGCTTGGTAGCCTAAGAATTAGGGAACATACACCCTAATTGACGCGAATCCTAAAGGTAGATCTACGGGCCCTAACTCCCCCATACTGGAAAATGGTATGATTTAGTACTTCGAGTTATTAATACAGATGGATTTCTGTTTTGGGGATATTCTATATGCATTATGTTAACGTCGGTTACCAGGTGTTCAATCTATATGAATGATTTTTAAATACTTGCGAGTGTATGATTATTGAATAAAGGAAATCTTATGGTCTATTAAAATGATGGAAATGAATGTTTACGATAAACTAATGAACTCACCAACCTTTTGGTTGACACTTGAAAGCATGTTTATTCTCAGGTATGAAAGAAATCTTCCGCTGTGCATTTGCTCATTTTAGAGATATTACTTGGAGTCATTCATGACATATTTCAAAAGACGTTGCATTCGAGTCGTTGAGTTCATCAAGATTATTATTAAGTCAATTATAGTTGGATATATTATGAAATGGTATGCATGCTGTCAACTTTCGATGTAAAAAAAGTTTGTCTTTCAAAAACGAATGCAATGTTTGTAAAATGTATCATATAGAGGTCAAGTACCTCGCGATGTAACCAAATGTAATGTATTCGTCCAGATGGATTAGGACGGGTCATGACATATATATATATATATATATATATATATATATATATATATATATATATATATATATTATGGTAGGATCAAGAGGGAAGTAACCAATCGGTGAAAAGCGGGGGGAATCAAAAACTTTTTTTTTTCGTTTTTTGAAAAAACCTTGTTCACGAACATTATAGATGGGATGAAAATATGAACATTTAGTAGAGACACTTTGTGATAAATGTTTTTATTTTGGCGGGAAAACGCTCGAAGAAGTAATATATAACAATTATCGTGTTTTTCGAGCGTATGTTGAGGTTTTAGCTATTGGGGTTTAGATATTAGGTTTTAGATATTAGGGCTTATATGGTTTAGAAATTAGGTTTTAGAAATTTAGGGTTTAGGGTTTAGATTTAGGGTTTAGATTTAGAATTTAGATTGAGTTTTTAACACGAACGGTTTAGAGTTTAGGGTTTAGGGTTTAGGGTTTGGTGTTTTGGGTTTATGGAATAAACCCAAAACACCAAACCCTAAACCCTAAACCCTAAATCGGACTAAATTTTACTTCACAAAACATGGAAAAAAAAAGCGTTCATATTCTTCACGAACAGTATTATCTAGAATGTTATTTTTGTCGATCGTTTTTCCGCCTAAATAATAACATTCATCACGAAGTGTCTCTTCTAAATGTTCATATTTTCGTGTGATCTTGATGCTGGAAAAAAAAATTCCAAAAAAACGAAAAAAAAAAAATTTTGTTTCTCCCCGATTGGTTACTTCCCCATTGATCCTGCCCCTATATATATATATATATATATATATATATATATATATATATATATATATATATATATATATATATATATATATATATATATATATATATATATATATATGTTTATTTGATATGAATGAAATTGTGGAGTTTTAGGTTTTTTTTTTTTTTTTTTTTTTTTTTTCACAAATTGTACATTTATAGTTTATATTTTTATTTGTGAGCTTTGAGGGACTTTGTTTCAACAAGAGCGAAAATTAAGAGTGTTCACCTTTTGCAAGGGAAAATGAGGTTGACCTTTTTGAGGGGTACAAAAGTATTTAAGTTATGAGTTCAAGTATCGTCGTAAACAAAAATTGATGTATGTTGGGGGTTAACCCCTAGTAGGAGAAAAGAATATTATTTGGTCATCCTTTAAAATATACTTCATCTCGTTAATTTGGTACGGTGTATGCATTTTTCAAATGTCGCGAAATAATAGTCAATTTTCATGTACAGTTTTAAATAATTAGATGAAGTTTTTAATAAGCTAATAAAAGTATGCCATTTAAGAAAATAAATAAATAGTGTAAAACTAAAAAGTTTAATAAAATAGGGTGTAATAATGGAGTAATGATCATCTCTAGTTTTGTTTATGTTCTTTTACCCATATTTTAAATACTCGTATGTGTAAGAAACTCAGTACCCCTCTATTTTATTGGTCCCACATAATTTTAACGATTCTTGTTAAAATTTTGTAATCATAGCATTGCTCTAGCTAGTGAGTCATGCAGGTCAAGATTCAAGATGATGTTTATGTGAAATCTTTACTTTGACTTGAATATCTTGTTTACACGATCTATTTTGTTTTTGGTCATGTTGCTTTAAACTTGTATGGTTTTAATAGCTTCTAGCTATGCTTAAATATTTATGTGTCGCCTTTTTCTTTTGAAGTATTAGTGTAATATATTGGTTTTAAGTGTTAGATTCTCTACGGTTAATGATATTATGGTATCGTGTTAAATTACTCTATATTTATTTAGCAGTGTAATATTTTGTAAGATGATAATAAATCAGTTTTTTTAAGGCAATTAGTCGGCATCGAATTAACTTTCATTTGAATATGTTAATAAGAAATCAGTTTTTAACTCGAATATATTAATAGTCGCATATCTTAAAGAAAAACTTTCATTTGAAAATGGATGAGATCACATAGGCTGCCATAATGTTCTGGTACTTTGCAACTAATTTTGCTTTCTAGCCAAATATGGCAACCCAATGACTATGCACACACTATTAGAGTTCAGTTAGGACCTTATATGCATATAAAGTAAAAGCATAGGGGCCTAAAATGTACTTTTTCGTTTATATACGGAATATATGATAAACAAAGTGGTCAAAGAAGCTTTGAAAACGAGTGGGTCACGAGTGTACACTGATGTGATCGGCCTAAGTATAGAAACCACGAGGAACTCAAATATAGTATATGCAGTGATAATTTGTACCATACACGTGAGTCTTACTGCCTTAAACTGTGTATGCATTGATAACTTGTACGTCAGACGGACATCTATAGCTACATGCCTACATTTATGGATTTATTTATTTAAAAAATGTGACATGAAATTAATATAGAAAAACTTACACTAGAGGCTGTGAGCCTGTGAGAGTAATTTTTTATTTTTTATTCTTTTTTTTTTTTTTTTGACGAAAGTGAAGAAATTTTATTAAAAAAACCACCACCCGATAGCTTCATCAAAACAATGAAGTCTATCGGTATCGATTACAATACAGAAACCAAAGGATACAAGAACATTACAAAAGAACAATACAAAGAGTAATCCTCTACTGACAAAATAGAAACGGATTTTGATTCCACACGTATGCTTGCAAACCGTGCACCAACTTGAGACTTGAAGCCCAAAGAAAGACCTTCAACTTGATATTACGAACAATAATTGACCGGCAAGTGAATTTACCATTAAAGATGAAGTCGTTTCTAGCCATCCAAATGGCCCACATGGCAGCGGGTCCGATCAACTTCTAAAATTTCGAAGCCTTAATGACCATTCCATAAAACCAATCAAAAGAAAAGTCGACTATAGACCTTGGAATAATCCATCGTCGTATGTTCCACCACCGAAACAAATCCAACCATATACTAGAAGACCATTTACAATTAATTAAAAGGTGGTCAATGGTTTTTCTATATCGGTCATACAAAAAACACAAAGCGTAGAGACATTGAGAGGCAGAATGCTTCTACTAGCAAGAATATCTCTAACGGGAATACATTGCTAAATAGCGAGCCAATGAAACACCATAATCTTGGAATGAACGTTATTACCCCAAACAATTTTAGGCCACACGGGAGAGGACAGACCACTCGATTGGACCAGAATATTTATGGCGTCGGCACCAGATACAAACTATAATGGCAGTCATTCATTTTTGTCATGCAGATTGTTCTGCTTGACTGTTATATACTGTGTATAATTTCTGTTAGGATAATTAGGGTGTGATAATATTCTTGAATTTGGAGAATAAAGAGTAGGTGGAAATTAACTAATAGGGAGTAATATAAGAACATGTCATTTTGTACCAACGGATCTTCGGTCCAGCGGTACCGCGGTTACACTTGTGTACTCGCAGGGCTAGAGGTCTCGGGTTCGAACCTCGTCACCCGCTCTAGGAATTGAAATATATTCCTTGAAGGTGGCCCAAAGGGAAGGTTTTACCGACCCGCTCCGGGACTAAGGTCCGGCCCGCCTGCCCCTCGGGATGGTTTAAGGGTCGGATCCTCAGAGTGTGGTTCGGGTTTCCTGCCCGAAAGCGCGTGTGTGTGCAAATGATGACTAGACTTCGGTCCGGACTGATGCAAGCTTGCATTTCAAAAAAAAAAAAAAAAAAAAAAAAGAACATGTCATTTTGTAACTTCTTTTAAAACTTTAATTTGAAAGCCTCATTCCTCCACGTACTAATAGACCGATAATACGGATTAAAAAGGTCATGGATCAGAAATATTGAAAGGTTAAACATGAATTATTGAAATGTGCAAATTTAAACTATTTTATTCATTCTCTGGATGACATGTATTAACAATTGTCAAATTTATAATACATTTAAAAAGCAAGGGGTCTATTGTGAATTCTAGAAAAGCAAAGGGGTGGCAGGGATGACAAGTTTGGGGCAAGTAGATGACAGTGAATCGGACAAAAGAGAGAGAGACTAGAAACAGAGCAAAGAACCTTTGTGATCACTTGTCGGATGCATTATTCGACCAATCTATAAATTTTCTAAGGGGAGTGATATGTACACAACCAATTTTTATACATACACAATCAAATATGCTTTACAGTATTGTACTGTACAATACTTTAAAGCATGATTGGTTGTGTATGTGTAAAAAGTGGTTGTGTACATATCATAACCCATTTTCTAATTACGTTCATTTTTGCAATCAAATATGGAGTATATAATTATTTAAATGGCAGTTAGAGTTTTGACAGGTCCGATGCGATGTTGAAATTTTTTCACCCGATCATTTATTTCGACGAACCATTATGGTTCTTACCGTCTCTCAGAAGTAAACCTTCATGACGAATCATACGAGTATTAATATGGTGAAACCCTCTCGGATGAGCAACGTGCAAACATTATTTAGAATTATAAATTTTAAATGCTGACTTGTTTAGTGACTCAACTCGTTACTCGTAAGACTTATAAAATGCATACATATAAAAATCAAACACCAATAAGTATCAACAAAATTTAGAAAAACTAAAAGACTTTATTTAATGTGTACCCTAAAAGCATATCATAAGAAAATTATTTCAATATGGAGATCAAGGGTTATATTCCATGAAACTACAAAGTTATTTTCCCTCAAGGTCACGGAGGTTCGCCTGCAATGACTCCGAACTGCTCGCAAAACAAATAGTAGCCTTGAGATTAGTCAGTTAAAAAAAATGAATACTCGGGTAAAAAAATAAGAAAATTTTTACATTTAACATTTTAAATATTATAATTTTTACATATAATTCTTCCAAATCTATCATTTATTTTGTCACTTTTAAAATTCAAAATGAGGAGCAAATATGAAAGACCGTGAAAAATACAATATCGAATTAATAGGGATTATTTTTGGGATTTAAAACATGTAATAATGGTCTTATCATGTGTCTTTAGAGCACAAATTAGATAATTTCAATATAAAATTGTAAGATATTGGATTAAACAAGTGAAATAAAGTTCGCGCGTTGCTGCATCAAGTATTTATGATAGGTTTCTAATGTTATAACATGTTACATAAGGAAAAGAAAACATTATATTTAACATTTCTAGTTATGTGCTTACATTGTGCTTAATCCTTGTTACATTCAAGATGCATACATTTTCATCATGCTTATGATTTCTTAGCATGTTGAGAATTATGCTTGAATGCTTTTATGTTCATGATCTAATAGAACACTCTAAATTGTTAATTAAAGAACATGGATAATGTTAATTAGGTAATATTACTCCTAGTTTATATGTTAAAATGGTGATAATTGTCTTATATCATGAATGACTTGTTGAATGCGTGATAAACAATTTGATATTAGCTTAATTTGCATGAGTTATATGATTGCTTATTGTGGTAAATCATTTATGTGCACACTAGTAATCTATTTGACTAATCAACTTGATAAGTAGTGATTTGACATGTATCATGTTTTGATCTTAATTTACGAGTAAAATGTCTACATGATCTAGTTGTTTAGACTATATGTAACATGTCTTTATTTGAATATCTTGATAACATGGTATATGATTGCTCAATAGTTGTTATTAACACTCATTATACACACAATGGAACGATATTACTTCGTTTGTATATTGTCATAAGTGGACAATTGTATACGGTTTTCATCATGCGAGTAACGCTTTGCTTGAATATCAAATTAACTCTCATGATCAACTAAGTAAGTAGTTGTTAACCGATCTCTAATCTTATTCGTCTAAATGAAGATGGATCATATGTGTCTTATATTACTAACGTGTATTATTTGATATGCGATGCCTTTATGCTTGCATTGACTGACTTGATGTGGATTGCATGTTATAACATATAAGCTTTATTGAGAAATATCGAGATTGTTATGTATGGCAACTTAAAGATCATTTATATTGGCATAGGTTTATACAAGTCATTTTTTATCGAACAACTAATGTGCTATATATGCATATTTGCATGCAGAATCTACGTTTACTTTTTTTTATATGTAAATCTCTATGCGATATGATTCTTATGGCATATGTATGATGCATGTGCAACTTCGACACATCTCTATGGTCATCCGTGCAAAGGTAAGTGCATTAACCCTTAACTTCTTAATTGCTTCTCAACATGTATTTTTTAAGGGGGAGCATTACTCAAAGACGCTCTCAATTTCAAGGGTAGCTAACATTTTTTATTTAATAAAAAGAGGAGAGAATTTTATGGTAAGTGATGTTAACACTTGCGATTTTATACTTGTCATCACTTTTATGTTATTCATCATCAAAAAGGGAAGAATGTCGGTTTCAATGTTAGTCTATATTTTGATTATGACATCTAGCTTGAATGTTGACAAGTATGTTAAAGTAAAAAATGCAAGTTCATAAACCTACTTTTATTCTAACAAATGATCAAAACACATAACGCGTAAATCTAAAGTGTGAAAAGTTTCATTTGATAAAAGAAGCGTGGTTGCGGTCGAACACACGGAAGAGCCACATATTCGATCGCCCTTGTTTGCATGAACGCTTTTAAAACCACAAGGTTTAAAAGGTGCATGGTCGAACCGAGAGTCAGGCCATGGTTCAACCGTAGTCTCTTTGATCAAAATGCACATCTAAAATATAAAAGCCCAAACTTTTCAGCATGAACGCGGTTGATGCGTAGTGTGCAATCACTTTTATTCTTAACGCTAGTCGTTGGTGATTCGGCGGAGGTGAGTTCCGCTCGCTAACATCATGTGTGGTTTTAAATTTATAAGTGTTGGGACCTAAATCATACCTACCTTCTTTACAGAATACATAAAGCAAGTATGACCCGGAGTGTCGTTCTTAAAGACCGTCGAATTTGAAACGAATCTTATTTAGATAAATTAGTATTTAATATTAACTAAGCAATAGTTTGATAAGTGTTTTTATATTAAACTAAATGCAATTAAAGATAAAATGAAGAAAAGTAAAGGTCAGAGATGACTGAGGAATTTAAACTATGTTTATTATGAATATAAGTTAGCATCCCAAAAACTTAAATCAAGCATTAATGATTAATGTGTCATATTGATAAACATATAGGAGTTAGTATAATGGAGAGTTATCATTATAATAACATGAATCAACCCAACAACGTCACCTACAAATCCTAATTCTCTTACGAAAACTCCTGCGAGGGTGTTACAAGAAAGACTAGATTTGTGGACAACATCGATCAGAAATAAGAAGGACATTCGCACCAAATCAAGTTGCAAACGATTGATTTAACAGTTGTGAATGATTTTTGGCTATAAATAAAGTGATATATATTCGTCATTTAAATGCAAAATAAGTGTTAATGACTACTATTTATAAAACCTTAGACTCCAAATATAAAATGATGAACTTCGTAAGTTGACTGAAAACGACATCGGCTACGTATCAAGCCAGTTATCAAAGATTACATGTCCATAATGTTAAACTTTACCAATTGACTGAAAAATGACATCGACTGCGTATCAAGTCATTTGTTGTGATGTGTGCGGAACAATACATCAATTACCCTCAAAATTTATATAAGAATCAAACACTACAAATAAGCACACACAACTAACGATCACTTAGAACCCGGTTATTATAGCACTTTCTAAGTAAGTATTCGTTTCAAGTTCGTCCCGAGAGCGATGCAAGTTGAATAAGTGTAACTATTAATTGTCCTAGGGTTTGTTTGATTGGGAGGTTTTGATTGATTTTAATTAACAACTAAGACGTGCACAAGTAGACAAACTTAAACTTAACAATTAAAATTAGTAGCAACTAACGAAATATTAAGAACTAAATCAATTAACTAAGTAGTGTTCACTTACATAATCCCCTATATGCTTGGATTGCCCCATTTTACCCAATTTGCTATCGCATTAGTTATTGAACTATTAAATGTTTAGCATCACTACCAAACCTTAATCAAATTACACTTTGCGAACTCACATAAGCATTGCATTCTAAGATTAAGTTAAGCATGATTGGTTATTGAGATTATGCTTCGGTTGAAATCACTTAGAACCCTTCAACTATCGAAATCACTTAAGATAATCGAACACCACTATGTTGACTAAAGGCCAATTGAAAACCAACTTAGATCAAAAACACAATCACTTGAAATCCTTAATCTAGTTGTCTAGATCACACAAGGTGTTGAAGCATAAATTGATTCACTTCTCAAATCACTAAGAGGGCTACTCAATCTATGTAATCAAAGTAAAGCCTAAAACAAATGCATAGAAATGGATCTAGAGCTAACACAATAACATTTGTTCATGTATTTCATTCAAACAACTTCATTCAATTAATTTAGGGGCAAATCTTTGCATTAGAGATTCATAGATAAGCAAACACAATGGATTTAGTGTGATGCCCCGTACAAAACCATCGTGTTCGAATCATCAACAACAGGATCATTACAAGGTCAAACACTATATGTGTTTTTAAAACAAGTTTGCATTCATGATAAAAGGTGACGTCATAACTAACGTCAAATGTTTTACATCAAAAGTATGCTCCTATGAATAGAAGCAAAGATAATAGTACGTGACCCTTAGGTCGTTACAAATCATAGTTTCAAAAGTAATAATGTTTATGAATGCAAGATAAACGTTCATGCGGTGACATCTCTAAAGCAGCGGGTGTCTACAGCAAGACTTAGTACAACAGCGGAAGCAAGCAACCTTAAGCAGAAAAACATGCTTAAAAATGTCAACACAAAGCTTGATGAGCTATAGTTTAAGTATAACAGTAATGTAAGGTAGGCCACGAGATTTCAGTACTACAAAGAGCGTTTCAAAACAGTATGTAAAGTATATGTTTAACCGTGGGCACTTGGTAACTAACTTAACGTTTATAACCCCCTGAAAGTACACTTGGCGAGTGCGTATGTTTAGGAAGTATTAAACACCCATTAAATGCTAGCGCTACTAGACCGAGTGGGGATGTCAAACCCTATGGATCCATATCTAAGATTCGCGTTCACCGGTTCAAAAACCAATGACTAAACGTTACCGAGCTAAAGGGAATGTTTATGCCGTTGTATAACCCACACATATATAAAGTTTAAGTACTCGTGCCTAGTATGTAAAACATAAAATGCGCATGTATTCTCAGTTCCCAAAATAGTTAAAGTAAAAAGCGATGCTATAACTCACAGTGGTAAAGTAGTAGTAAAGTTGAGTCGGGAAGTAAGCAAGTATGTATGTCCGAAAAGTCCTCAACCTAAGTCAAATATTACTAAGTCAGTAAATCGTCCCAATAGGTTTAAATGTATGTAAATTAGGTCTTAAGGGTCATCATCATTCATCATCGAACAAAAGGTGTAAAGTAAGTTTCGTTCATGAAAAGAGCTTAAAACAAAGGCTGACTTCGGTCAGTCACCACGGCCTCTATACCTACTGAAATAAGGTGAGACCAGTGGCCATGGCTCCGTATATGAGTCCTTTAGTTGCTGTAAAAATTTCAGAAGCAAACTCGTCTTTTTTTGACCGTGGCGACGGTTTAAGTGCGAGTAGGTCAGAATTTTTAGCACAACGTTAAAAGGACATAGTGACACTCGGAGGGCCATAAATCCTAAACCGTAACTCGGATTAAGACGAGTCTTAAATGAAAAGTTATCTACTCGAACAGATATAACTGAAAATCAAATTTTCAGTAGCCCAGGTATTCTGATCAGTTCCAGAAAACAGTAAACAGTAGGTTCCGGTGGGTTCTTGGTGCTTGACGTTCATCACGGTTCTCATCCTTGATGCATATAGCTTCAAGTGTACAACTCGTTAATGTGTTTACATCATCTTTACCAAGTTTTGACCATCATAACACTAGTTCAAGTCTAAGATATGTAGCATAACTCAATTAAGTGTTGCAAGTAATTTGATGAACCAAAGTTACATCAAGATCTTAGATTTAACACATACATGAATTATAAAAGTAATATTGAACTACAAACTTGAAAGTAAACTAACTAATCAAGATCTTAAGTTGTAGAACATAGTTCTTAGTTAGATCTTGAAGATCCAAGACCCAAAAGTCTAGATCTAAAGTTATTAAGTTAAATCCTAAGTAATAATACTTGAATCTTTACTTTAATGAAACCATAAGCTATAAAACTTAGATTTTCATCTTGTAAAGTATATGTAAGCTTACAAGCTTTTATTTATAACAAAATAAGTAGACCATAAGCTATAGAAACTTAGATCTTTCATAAGCATTTGAAGTTATAACTAGAAAGTTAAACCGCCATGTTCTTGAACTTATAAAGTTACTTTTAGTTCCAAGAAGTATGAGATCAAGATTAACTTGTAATACTTGACCATGTAACCAAAATCACGAATTGAATAAGTGCAAGAAATGAAGTAATAAACTAAATAAACAAGTAACTAGTTCATGGTTGTTCATACTTTAAAGATTCAAGCCAAAGTCTTGATCTTTAAGGAAGTAAACTTTAAGTTTACTAACATGAATTCAAGTAATGATTTTTACAACACATGAACCTTCAATCTTTCAAAACATTAGATGTAGAACATAAACTAGAAAGTTTTGTTCTTGTATGTTCTTGTATGTTCTTGTATGATCAAGATAAAATGAAGAACAAACTAAAGAGTTTGATTCTTAATAACATGTAAGTAATCAACAACAACTAACAACTACAAGGAATTAAACAACAACAACAAAGAACAAATGATGATTATGATTATGTATGTATGCTACGGTTTTTGGACAAGGAAAAGAAGAGAGAAAATGTTCATATTACTTACAATCTTGAGAGAAAAATGAGATGAGAGAAAAAGTGCAAGTAAGTGTGTGTTTGGAATGAATGAAGTATGAGTGAATACTAGTAGATAAGTTAACAAAATTTGAAACAAAAACACTCTCCAAGGCCATCTTGGCTGACGGTTTTGGGAGCCACAAGAGGAAGAGAAAAGTCCACAAGGTTCTTCATGTATTTGGCTCAAAAGTTGGTTATAAGGTTAGCTTACATGGGAAAGATGTGTAATGGAACAAGTAACTAGATTCCATAAGTACTTACTAACTAGTAATCCTTAATGTAATACTTACATGAAAGTAATGGGCTAATTAATCCATTAAAATAAGTATGGTGGGCTTCTAGGTCCATTAACATTAATAAAAGCCCAAGTTCAAGTAATTAACAAGTTAATCTAATAAAGCCCAAGTAATTAATTAGTAACCTTAGTTAAATAAAAATGATTAATAAAAATTAATCATGAATGTAAATAATATTTAAAAATATTATTCGTGTAATGTACGTGTGTCACAAAGACGTGTCGGGCAATTAAAATTTATGTATGGTAACAAGTAAATGTATAGAAATACATTCATTAAAACACAAGTATTAATAATAATAATTAATTAGTAAACGTTGGAAAATCCAGGGTCGTTACATTACCCACCTGTTAAAGAAAATTTCGTCCCGAAATTTTAAGCGGAGGTAGATGGAGGAGTTGGGAAAAGGTGAGGATACTTCTGCATCATTTGATCCTCTCGCTCCCAGGTAAACTCAGGTCCTCGGTTGGCATTCCATCGTACTCGGACGATCGGAATCTTGTTGCGTTTCAAAGTTTTGACCTCACGGTCCATAATCTCGACAGGTTCTTCCACGAAGTAGAGTTTGTCATCAATTGTAAGTTCTTCCAGTGGTATGATAAGTTCGGGTGCAGCAAGACACTTCTTCAAGTTTGACACGTGGAAGGTAGGATGAACTGAGCTCAATTGTGTTGGAAGATCTAAACGGTAAGTAACGGGTCCAACACTCTCCAAGATTTCAAAAGGACCAATGTATCGTGGGTTTAACTTTCCACATTTTCCAACACGAATCACACCTTTCCAAGGTGCAACCTTCAACATTACACGGTCACCGACGTTGAATTCAAAGTCTTTACGTTTACGGTCAGCATAACTCTTTTGACGATCACGGGCCGTCTTAAGTCTAGCTTGAATCTGGGCAATCTTCTCTGTTGTTTCATGGACTACCTCGGGTCCGGTGATTTGCTTTTCGCCTACATCGGCCCAACAAATAGGAGATCGGCACTTGCGGCCATACAACGCTTCAAAAGGTGCGGCATTAATGCTCGAGTGATAACTGTTGTTTTAAGAAAATCCGGCGAGTGGCAAATGCCTTTCCCAGGTCTTTCCAAAATCGATAACACATGCACGCAACATGTCCTCCAAGGTTTGAATCGTTCGTTCACTTTGCCCATCGGTCTGTGGGTGATATGCAGTATTCATGTCGAGACGAGTTCCCATGGCTTCTTGTAAGGAACGCCAAAATCTGGAAGCAAAACGGGGATCGCGATATGAGATGATCGATAAAGGTACACCATGACGAGATACAACCTCTTTGATGTATAATTGAGCAAGTCTCTCCATCGTATCTGTCTCCTTCATAGCTAGGAAGTGTGCAGATTTGGTAAGACGGTCAACGATAACCCAGATGGTATCATATCCGCCCACCGTCTTTGGTAGCTTGGTGATGAAATCCATTGTTATCCTTTCCCACTTCCATTGCAGGATTTCCTGTTGTTGAAGTAACCTAGAAGGCCTCTGATGTTCGGCCTTAACTTTCGAACAAGTCAAACACTTACCAACATAAGTTGCAACTTCCTTCTTAAGATTAGGTCACCAATACTGTTCCTTAAGATCGTGGTACATTTTGCCCACTCCGGGATGAATCGAATATCTCGACTTATGGGCTTCATCAAGTATAAGGTTTCGTAGATCTCCATAACGAGGCACCCAAATTCTTCCGGCATAACATCGGAATCCAGTCTCCCTAACCTCGAATCGAGAGACAAGTATGTTCAAATGTTCATGAGATATATTCTCCTCCTTGAGAGCCTCATCTTGGGCTACTCGGATCTGGCTGTTGAGATTCGAATGAATGGTGATGTTTAGTGCCCGAACACGAAGAGGTGCCATCCTCTCCTTTCGGCTCAAAGCATCAGCTACAACATTGGCCTTGCCAGGATGATAGGGAAGTTCACAATCATAGTTGTTCAGTGTCTCGATCCATCGACGCTGTCTCATATTCAGTTGCTTCTGACCGAAGATGTGCTGGAGGCTTTTGTGGTCGGTGAAGATAGTGCTCTTAGTTCCATACAAATAGTGTCTCCACAATTTGAGCGCAAAGACAACGGCTCCAAGTTCGAGATCATGAGTAGTGTATTTCCGTTCGTGAATCTTCAGTTGACGAGAAGCATAGGCAATAACCTTTGATCTTTGCATTGGTACACAACCAAAACCACTTTTCGATGCATCGCAATAAACGACGAAATCGTTATTGCCTTCAGGAAGAGATAAGATAGGTGCGGTGGTCAACTTCTTCTTCAAGGGTTGAAATGCTGATTCGTGTGTGGGTTCCCAAATGAACTTCTTCCCTTTGTGAGTCAACGCAGTCAAAGGACGCGCAATTAGAGAGAAACCTTCAATAAATCTTCGGTAGTAACCGGCGAGACCTAGAAATTGGCGGATGTGAGTTGGAGTAGTGGGGGTCTCCCACTTGCTGATAGCTTCAATCTTGGCGGGATCAACTTTGATACCCTAGTCGCTCACAACATGACCCAGAAATTGGACTTCCTTCAACCAAAATTCACACTTGGAGAATTTCGCATAAAGTTGCTCTTGTCTCAAGAGTTTAAGCACTAATCGAAGATGTTGCTCATGCTCTTCTTTGCTCTTGGAGTAGATTAGGATATCATCTATGAAGATGATAACGAACTTATCCAGGTATGGTTTGCAGACACGATTCATGAGGTCCATGAACACGGCAGGTGCGTTGGTTATACCGAATGGCATCACGAGAAACTCATAATGACCATAACGAGTTCTGAATACAGTCTTCATTACATCGCTTTCTTTTACCCTCAACTGGTGATAACCGGATCGCAAATCGATCTTGGAGTAAACACTCGATCCTTGAAGTTGATCAAAAAGATCGTCAATGCGGGGAAGAGGATACCGATTCTTGATTGTCAATTTGTTGATTTCACGGTAGTCGATACACATACGGAAGGATCCGTCCTTCTTCTTCACAAACAAAACAGGTGCGCCCCAAGGTGAGAAACTTGGTTGGATAAATCCACGGTCTAGCAATTCTTGTAATTGGCTCTGTAATTCTTGCATCTCGGAAGGTGCGAGTCGATAAGGTGCGTGAGCTACAGGTGCAGCTCCTGGTACTAAATCGATCTGAAATTCTACTGCTCTCGGCGGCAGTAATCTAGGAAATTCTTCAGGGAAGACATCGGAAAATTCGTTCACACTCTTCACCTCGGTTTCTACCGTTTTCACATGTGCTAGGACAGCAAGATGTCCCTTCTTCATGATCTTTTGTGCTTTTACGCAACTAATGAGGTTCAGCTTCGAGGTACATCTCTCACCGTAAATAACCAGTGGCTCGCCCTCTCCTTGTGGTATACGAAGAGCTTTATCTCCACAGATAATGTCAGCCTTTATCTTGGTCAACCAGTCCATACCGACAATAACATCAAAGCTTCCCAACTTAATGGGTATCAAGTCAATCTCGAAATCTACACAAGCTATGTTGATAATAGCTCCTCGACTAATATGGTCAACTTTCTCAAGTTTTCCATTGGTGACCTCGACAAGCATACTCTCTTTTAAAGGGACTAACGACCAATTAATCTTATCGCAAAAGTGTCTACATACATAACTTCTATCAACACCAGTATCAAATAGGAAAGAAGCTAATAAATTGTTGATAGTGAATATACCTGTCACCAAGTCGGGGTTCTCACGTGCATCCCTTGCATTAACGTTGAAAGCTCTACCACGCGGTGGTCCGCCGTCCTTTCTTTTGTTGGGACACGCATTTCTGAAGTGGCCCGTCTGTCCACATTCGTAGCACTTTTTCGGTCCATTGGGGTTCGCCTTCACATTCAGGGTGGTAACCTTGCAGTCCTTACCGATATGTCCAGTTCGTTGGAACTTTTCACAAACCACGTTACAATACCTGGTATGGTGCTTATAACACCTCTTGCATTGTGGTAAGGTTCCCTTGTAGTTCGGGATGGGGTTCCCACCGTTGTTGTTTCCTTTGAAACCCTCATGTCGCTTCGCCGGGTTTTGATCATAGGCTCTACCCTTGTTGTTATCCCACTTTCGCTTATCACTACTACCCGCTTCAGATTTAGCCTTCTCCGGTTCATCGATGATGATTTGGTTCATTAAAGTATGCGCCATGCGCATTGCTTCCGGGACATTAGATGGATTAGAAGAGGTGACATTTCCCTTAATGGACTTAGGAAGTCCCCACAAGTATCTCTCCATACGCTTGAATTCCGGGGTGACCATGGTAGGACACATCAGGGCTAGTTCCAAATACCTACGATTGTAACCATCGAGGTCGTTTTTCACAACCTTCAACTGCATAAACTCAATCTCCATCTTCTAGATCTCAGTCCTAGGGAAATATTCCTCAATCAGGGCCCCTTTGAATTCCTCCCATGGGGTAGCAAACGCCTCATCAATACCTTTTGCTTGAGCCAACGTGTTCCACCATGTTAGTGCGCCGTCAGACAGCGTGCATGAAGCAAACTTGGTTTTGTTCGCCTCTGAGCAGTTACTAACTCGAAACACAGATTCTAATTTCTCAAACCATCTAGTGAGACCAACCGGCCCCTCCTTTCCACTAAAGTTATGGGGTTTGCAGCTTTGGAACTCTTTGTACGTGCACCCATTACGAATGGGCTGGATAACTGGTGGCGGTGGCGGTGGAGCTTGGAGGTTCCTTTCCGCTAAAGCTGCGGTGACTCGTTCATTGATCATCTCCTCGATTTGGGCTGCGGTAGGTGTTGATCGTCCGTTGGCCATGGTGTTTTAAACAAAAATTTTGACTCAAGTCAAAATCCAGTATGCAAATAGTAATAATACAGTATATGGTAACCAATATGGAATCAACACATCACATGTTTATTAAGTAATGCATCTAGGTACAATTACCACAGAATCATCATACAGTTACGTAAATAGAACATCGTGCAAGAATTAAATAACGCAAAGTTCCATTCATTAATAATAATAATAAGTTGCATACATTCGTATAGGTTCGTACAATGCATAAGTGAAACATAAAACTACAACTAGATTACATAGTGAAATCTAAATACAAAAGCCCTACAGTGAAGGTGGGTGAAGGATGTCCATAACCTGAGACATCTGCTCCTCAAGCTCAGCTACTCGAGCTTGGAGGATCTCCACCTCCCTTGTCAATTCCTCGACTGTGGGAGATGGTGGGGCAGGCGGTGCAGGTGGTGCCGGTGGTGCAGGTGGTGCCGGTGGTGCAGACCACACAAAACGAGGTGCAGACGTTTCGGCTCCAGAAATAGTCAGTACGTAACGGGGAACCTTACGTATCTATGGGTCGGCAGGGTACGGCACAAGCCGCTTACGAGCAGTAACCCTACGACGCCGACCAAATGTGTCAGTGAAAGCACGGCCTCCGTTGATCCCCGGAATGTTGGTACCGTTGAAGGATACCGCTTCTTCGGCGGGGTGGAGGGTGGCTGAATAGGTATATCAGCAGGGTCCTCATCATCACTGGAGTCGTCTGAGGAAGAGTCATCTGATGAAGAATCGGCGGATGAGGAGTCATCCGAATCATGTGGTGGTGGCACGGGTGGTTGAACTGGCAGTCCAAAGGCGGCCAACATCTCTCTGTCTCTGCCTGGCGGAATCGGCACTAAACGTCCATTAGCAGCGCGTCGGCACGGCATGCGCATATGGTTACAGAATGGCCCTTCCCCGAACTCCGCGGGAATCACAACACCACCGATGCAGGGCTGTGGCTCCGAGGGTTCGGGAGCAGACGGAGCTGGAATCTCCGTAGGGTCCACGTGTCCGTCAATAGTAGCCACTGGTGCCGGCGCACTACTACTAGCTCCGGAAGACGAAGCGCCGGGGTCACTGGTGCGTGTCGGGATCGGTGTGTCGGCAGCAGCAGCAGGTGGGGTGGCTGACGAGTCTAAACTACCCAAAACGATAGCAGGTGGAACGTCCGACATCTGAACAAGGAAAAATAAATTTTCCATGTCAGTAAGTCATAAAGCAAGTACGTATTAGGCCAACAGTTTATATCATGTATAACAATAAGTAGCATGGCAATAATAACGAATCGTACAGAAGTAGCATGCAATCGAAAGTAAGTAATATCATAAAGTAGTGAAATCATGTAGTAGCATATGGCATATAGCAATAAAAGTAAGCAGCAGCATGCAGTAAGTTCAGCGGAAACAAGTAAACTAGCAAGTTATAGATTAGTCCTATTAGTGAATCCTACTCGGGTCGGTCTTAGACTCACTAATGCAACCTAATTCCCTACAACCAATGCTCTGATACCAAATGTGATGCCCTGTACAAAACCATCATGTACGAATCATCAACAACAGGATCATTACAAGTTTAAACACTATATGTGTTTTCAAAACAAGTTTGCATTCATGATAAAAGGTGACGTCATAACTAACGTCAAATGTTTTACATCAAAAGTATGCTCCTATGAATAGAAGCAAAGATAATAGTACGTGATCCTTAGGTCGTTACAAATCATAGTTTCAAAAGTAATAATGTTTATGAATGCAAGATAAACGTTCATGCGGTGACATCTCTAAAGCAGCGGGTGTCTACAGCAAGACTTAGTACAACAGCGGAAGCAAGCAACCTTAAGCAGAAAAACATGCTTAAAAATGTCAACACAAAGGTTGATGAGCTATAGTTTAAGTATAACAGTAATGTAAGGTAGGCCACGAGATTTCAGTACTACAAAGAGCGTTTCAAAACAGTATGTAAAGTATATGTTTAACCGTGGGCACTTGGTAACTAACTTATCGTTTATAACCCCCTGAAAGTACACTTGGCGAGTGCGTATGTTTACAAAGTATTAAACACCCGTTAAATGCTAGCACTACTAGCCCGAGTGGGGATGTCAAACCCTATGGATCCATATCTAAGATTCGCGTTCACCGGTTCAAAAACCAATGACTAAACGTTACCGAGCTAAAGGGAATGTTTATGCCGTTGTATAACCCACACATATATAAAGTTTAAGTACTCGTGCCTAGTATGTAAAATGTAAAATGTGCATGTATTCTCAGTTCCCAAAATAGTTAAAGTAAAAAGGGATGCTATAACTCACAGTGGTAAAGTAGTAGTAAAGTTGAGTCGGGAAGTAAGCAAGTATGTAGGTCCAAAAAGTCCTCAACCTAAGTCAAATATTAATAAGTCTGGTAAATCGTCCCAATAGGTTTAAATGTATGTAAACTAGGTCTTAAGGGTCATCATCATTCATCATCGAACAAAAGGTGTAAAGTAAGTTTCGTTCATGAAAAGAGCTTAAAACAAAGGCTGACTTCGGTCAGTCACTGATAAGGCTAAAAAGGAACATATATTTCATAGCATTATCCCCCAAGAAAGACAGGATTATAGTTGTAATTGTTCCATATTCAAGTAATATTCGTTTATATTTAATAAGTGCGAAGACAAAAGGCAAAAACGAAGAATTGAAGACGGAAAGGTCCAAAATGCTCAAATGTACAAGATACAATTAAAGTGGTTCAAATTATTGATGAAGAACGTCTAAAAATGACAAGAGTACAAGTTGCGGAACGCAAAGTACACGATATAAAATAATACGCGAAGACGTCCGAAAATCCGGAACCGGGACCCGAGCCAAGAAGAAACGCGCGACGCAACGGACCAAAAATATCTAGTCTACTATGCATATAAATATAATATAATATATAAATAATTATTAAAATTATTTATATTTTATTTATATTTAATATTATGTCGGCAAGCTATGAGACAAATCAATGTGAACTGTCCAGGGTGGCCATGCGACTCGCATGGCCAGAAGGCTATTTCCCATGCGAGTCGCATGAGGATCAGAATCAGGCCTGGTCTATAAATTTGCCAGTTTTCGTTCGTTTTTACACACACCAACATAATAATAATAATACTCCGTAGTATAATATAAATAAATATATATAATATATATATATATATATATATATATATATATATATATATATATATATATATATATATATATATATATATATATATAATATAGATTAGTGTTATATTAGATTAGTTCGGGTTATGTAAAGGTTATTTTACGGGTTTTAAAATCGGAGCTCTGTCCGTGTAACACTACGCGATAAATAATCAATGTAAGCTATGTTCTCCTTTTTAAATTAATGTCTCGTACTTAAGTTATTATTATGCTTATTTAAGACGAAGTAATCATGATGTTGGGCTAAAAATATTAAAATTGGGTAATTGGGCTTTGTACCATAATTGAGGTTTGGACAAAAGAACGACACTTGTGGAAATTAGACTATGGACTATTAATGGGCTTTATATTTGTTTAACTAAATGATAGTTTATTAATTTTAATATAAAGATTTACAATTGGATGTACCTATAAATAACCATATACACTCGATCGGACACGATGGGTGGGGTATTTATATGTACGAATAATCGTTCATTTAACCGGACACGGGAATGGATTAATAGTCTATGAAATTATTAAAACAGGGGTGAAATTATGTACAAGGACACTTGGCATAATTGATAACAAAGTATTAAAACCTTGGGTTACACGCAGTCGATATCCTGGTGTAATTATTAAACAAAGTATTAAAACCTTGTTACAGTTTAAGTCCCCAATTAGTTGAAATATTTGACTTCGGGTATAAGAATAAATTGACGAGGACACTCGCACTTTAAATTTATGACCGATGGACTGTTATGGACAAAAACCAGACGGACATATTAAATAATCCAGGACAAAGGACAATTAACCCATGAGCATAAAACTAAAATCAACACGTCAACCATCATGGTTACGGAAGTTTAAATAAGCATAATATATTTTATTTCATATTTCCTCGTACTTTTATTTATTGTCATTTTAATTATTGTTATTTATTTTATATTGTTATTTAAATATCGTCATTTACTATACGCTTCGCTTAAAATATAAAATCGACAAACCGGTCATTAAACGGTAAACTCTCCTTTTATATATTATTATATATAATTATATATATTTTGTACAAATATAATTATATAAAAATAAGTGTTTCATAAGCCCGTCTCCCTGTGGAACGAACCGGACTTACTAAAAACTATACTACTCCGCGACTAGGTACACTGCCTATTGTGTTGTAGCAAAGTTTTGGTATATCCATTTTGTAAATATTTAATTAAAACTTGTTAAATTTTGTAGCATTCCGTATTAAAAATATAGTATATTTCGTAACCCCACGCTACGACATCAAGTTTTTGGCGCCGCTGCCGGGGAGTCGGCGAAATATTTATTTACATTTTTAGAAAAACAATATAAAATCTATAAAAAAAAAAATTTAAAAATTTAAAAACCGAAAAAAAAAATAATTGCTTTTATATATTTTTAAGATTTTTATTTATGAAAATATAAAATATTTCTATTTTTAGTTTTATAAAAATATAAGTTTTTATTTATTTTATATATATTTTACTTTAAATATAAAACAAAATAAAAATAAATAATAAATAATAAATAATACGAACTGACCTGTCATTTTTGAACCCTTCTTGAACTGAACCAGCAGGTCATGCGAGTCGCATGACCTTTTCTCTTAGACCCATGCGAGTCGCATGAGGGGTTCTGACAGGCCCACTCACTTGACCTAAAAACGCATTTATTACGTTTTATTTTATTATTATTATTATAACCCTAGTTTTTATTATTATTATTATTATTATTATTTTTAGATAATTTAATTTATATTTACTTTTAATTAGTTTTAAATTTATAAACTTAATACTTTTATAATATAAAATATAAAAATAATATTTTTATAAAACTAATAATTTTTATAAACTTTTTATAAACTTTTATATTTTGTATCTTTTATTTATTTTTAGCGTAATTTTTGTATTTTTATCATTCGTGCTTAGTTTTAAGTCTAGTTTTTGCCGTAGTTTCATTTTTATTTCTAGAATTTTTAGGCATTGCCGTAAAATCCCTTAAGTGCTTATTCCTTAGACTAAGATTTAGGTGCTTTAGAATTTTGCGACGCCGTTTTTCGCTTTAGTTTTAAATAGATTTTAGTGCCTTTAAGTAATTGCGGATTTCCTATAGAATTGCTTCTAAGCCTTAATACCTTTAGGCACAACTTTTTAGATTTAGTTTTTAGACTTTTAAGTTCCGACGTTTTATTTTCTTATTTTTATTTTTCGACGCCTATTTTTCTACCTTTTTATTTTTTCGACACTTTTCGACGCGCAATCTATTTCTTTCTTATTTCTCGACGCTTTAGTTTTCTAGGACTTAGAAATTTTCTCTACTTCTTATCTAATTCTCAAACGGAAAGAAAAATTATTTAAGTGGTTAAATTAATGGACGTTGACATTTTTCTGGTTCGTAGTAATAGTTGGATTTGTTAGTGGCTAGTTGTGGGCTTCCGATTTAAAGGGTCCTGGCTACCTGCTGCATCTTTTGGCTATTCGAAACGTGGGCAAAAATCAGAAAAGTCTATTAATTGGACAACTTAGATAAGTTTTTCTATTTTTTATAACTAATAGGATAATTCGTGAATGCACCACATTGTAGCTAAAATTTGGCCATCGCAATAAAATGGAAAAATTTGAAAACAAAGCCTTGGAAACTCTTTTTGAACTCCGAAATTAATTAAATCAATACTCTCAAATGAGTGTTGATGACAATTCGGTCAGTCAATCTTGGATCGCGAACGACGAAACAATAACTGGTTGTGAAATCTGTGGAGATTATCACTCAACATGGGAATGTTACTATTATGTTCCTATGGAAAATTACGTACCCACAGAACCTGAATGGAGCGATTACGAAGAACGCAATTCAAACTGGGATTATTCCCAAGAATTTATCGAAACTCAACAACCAGAAGACGAGGAAAATTACGTGTCCGAAAAGTCTTTAGATCATATGAAAATCAAACTCGAAGAACTCGATGCTCAAAATGAACAAATGAGCGAGTTTGTAAACCGGCAAGCTGAAACTCTATCAGACTACACACCTGTTGATCTGAGGAGTATTGTGCAAGAAAATCTCATATCATCGAATTTTGATGAATTCGAGAGCTCCGAAATCACCAACTATCCCGATGATACTTTTTATTCAGTCTTACCAATTTCACAATATATCGACACATTAGCCTCTACTGACGAAAGCATCAATCCATCAACCAATAAAGATAAAGTAAGGGTGACAAATTGGTACTCTTGGGAAAACGATAACGTTGAAAATTTTACCCCCGAGGCCAAACCGAAATTCACCATTCCACAACCTTCCAACCCAATATTCTCAATAGACGAGTTATCTACCCAAGATGAACTACGAGCTGTAATAGATAATGACACTTCGGATTTCACCCAATTGGGTAATAGAGGTGAAAACTTTGATCCCGAGAATAAAAGGAATAAAATATTAGGAATTGTCCGCCCTATAGAATGTATGTCGGTGTATATCGATCCATTTGACCAAGAAACAGAAAAGAGACATATCCATTTACTAAAAGCTACACTTAAAAAAGAATTAAGTAGTGACGTTCGGGTGAGCCTAAACTTTAAACCCATTGATATATTATACACCACCCGAGATATAAATAACTGGCTCACTATTTTAATTCATGGAACTTATTCCACCGACTTCATATATCGTCAGCTAAAGTGTAGGGAAGTCTAACCCCACTTAACGTTAAATTAGGGGTTCGGGTTAGTGCATAACTCGTTAATAAACATGCATGATAACTTAGGGTAAAATACGCATTTTCAAAAATTAGCAAACAGTTCAGAAAAGCAACCATTTTTGAAGAAAAACATGTGTGATAAAACAAGAAGGAATGAACGGTGAGGCGCGCCATCTATCATTCGACGAGCTTTGTAAGTACAAACTAGGTAATCTTAATCACTTTTCTACACTAATCACCCTCATGAATTTATAATTATAGTCTGATTTCATGCAAATGAGGGCATTGCATGATCTTAAGTGTGGGGAAGGGTTATAAATTCTCTCGGGTTTATACTTGGTTTATTTGCCAAATTTTGGGAAATTTTGAAAAAAATTTCAACTAAATGAAGTCAAAATCATGTTTATACATATTTATGAACGATGAAAACTAGGTGATAATACCGAAATTATCGTTACCTCGAAAAGGACATAAATTGAGAAACAACCAAAAACGCTTGAATTCATTTAAAATGGAATAAATGAGAATAAAAAGGCAAAGAAAGAAACTAAGTGTGGGGAGAATGTACCAAGTTATTCAATTAAAAACTATCTATCACATGTTTCTGTAAAGTTATTGCAGGTGTTTTTGTTTTGGACTAAATTAACTGTTTTACCCGATGAAAAAAAAGAATAGATGGATCTACACGATGAATCAATTCCATCATTAAAAGGAAGTAAAGTCTTCCGAAAAAGACACGCGATTCTTGATTTAGGTCATGAAGTTGTCGTCCAGACCAGCTGTAGGTTGACGAAAAATCTAGAAAAGTCATCTCTAAAATTAGCTGGAAATCCACGGACCTCAGCATCAAACAGGGTCGCCAAGTGGTCAGATTTATCCTAACCATGAGAAGGATTTATCTCGTACAATGGGGGGGCACCGTGCAAATTAGCTTGATAAGACTAATGAATCAGATCCCCAGAAAGGATAATCTCCTTTAAAGATCAAAAATCAGCTTTTAAGCCTGATATTACTCAATCCTTGAGATTGACCTTAAAGATTGAGAATTCAAACTCATGGAATTCGATGATATCTAAACTCGAGCTTGAACGAGAAAATATTTTGATAAAAATTACAAACCGATTTGTTTTCTGAAAACCCATTTTCAATGCGTTCATTACCATTGAATGTAAAATCCTAGGAATTCACCTGGAATTCATTAGGTCACCTGAACCAAATCGGGTGTCAACCGTAAGAACGGTGGTTGCATAGCATGGTCGAAGACAGGACCTTGTGCCAGACCGAAAAATCAAAGGATGATCTTTACTATTGCTCCTACCAAGGATAGTTCTAGCATCCGACACGTTAATTAGACCATGAACAAATGCATGTCATTAGACATTGCCTTAACAGTTTCTTGTTCATCGCTTTCCTTTACAACCGGACGGTAGTTTACCGAAAGGTAATATACGGAACAAGTAAACTGGATGTGTGCTTCCGATACCGGGATAGCAGTGGATTACACGAACCTAAAAGTTTTAAGCCAAAATATTGATCCACAAATATATTTTGCAACACCGATGATGGATCAAATCAAAAAACTTGTCTAGGGTAAAATCTAGCTTGAATTTTTAAAAGATCAAATGTTTTCATAAAGATCCAATTTCCTTAAGGATCTACATTTTTATAGTCATGTGGGACTGTAAACCACCTTTCAAATGTGCACTTTGCTTTGAAAACCGAAAGTAAATCGGCTATTTGATTGTAAGTGTCGTTGACCTAAACCCAAGGCAACTGTGGATGACACACCCACCTTTAACCATGGTTCTATCATTACTATCATTGTTTATACCGCTCTATCAAAATCACTGATGTACAAAGTGTGAAGAATAAAGAAGTGATTCGTGTGATGTATTATATTATTTCAAGACTGTATTGCTTGAGGACAAGCAACGTTCAAGTGTGGGGATATTGATAAGGCTAAAAAGGAACATATATTTCATAGCATTATCCCCCAAGAAAGACAGGATTTTAGTTGTAATTGTTCCATATTCAAGTAATATTCGTTTATATTTAATAAGTGCGAAGACAAAAGGCGAAAACGAAGAATTGAAGACGGAAAGGTCCAAAATGCTCAAATGTACAAGATACAATTAAAGTGGTTCAAATTATTGATGAAGAACGTCTAAAAATGACAAGAGTACAAGTTGCGGAACGCAAAGTACACGATATAAAATAATACGCGAAGACGTCCGAAAATCCGGAACCGGGACCCGAGCCAAGAAGAAACGCGCGACGCAACGGACCAAAAATATCTAGTCTACTATGCATATAAATATAATATAATATATAAATAATTATTAAAATTATTTATATTTTATTTATATTTAATATTATGTCGGCAAGCTATGAGACAAATCAATGTGAGCTGTCCAGGGTGGCCATGCGACTCGCATGGCCAGAAGGCTATTTCCCATGCGAGTCGCATGAGGATCAGAATCAGGCCTGGTCTATAAATTTGCCAGTTTTCGTTCGTTTTTACACACACCAACATAATAATAATAATACTCCGTAGTATAATATAAATAAATATATATAATATATATATATATATATATATATATATATATATATATATATATATATATATATATATATATATAATATAGATTAGTGTTATATTAGATTAGTTCGGGTTATGTAAAGGTTATTTTACGGGTTTTAAAATCGGAGCTCTGTCCGTGTAACACTACGCGATAAATAATCAATGTAAGCTATGTTCTCCTTTTTAAATTAATGTCTCGTACTTAAGTTATTATTATGCTTATTTAAGACGAAGTAATCATGATGTTGGGCTAAAAATATTAAAATTGGGTAATTGGGCTTTGTACCATAATTGGGGTTTGGACAAAAGAACGACACTTGTGGAAATTAGACTATGGGCTATTAATGGGCTTTATATTTGTTTAACTAAATGATAGTTTGTTAATTTTAATATAAAGATTTACAATTGGATGTACCTATAAATAACCATATACACTCGATCGGACACGATGGGCGGGGTATTTATATGTACGAAAAATCGTTCATTTACACGGGAATGGATTAATAGTCTATGGAATTATTAAAACAGGGGTGAAATTATGTACAAGGACACTTGGCATAATTGATAACAAAGTATTAAAACCTTGGGTTACACGCAGTCGATATCCTGGTGTAATTATTAAACAAAGTATTAAAACCTTGTTACAGTTTAAGTCCCCAATTAGTTGAAATATTTGACTTCGGGTATAAGAATAAATTGACGAGGACACTCGCACTTTAAATTTATGACCGATGGACTGTTATGGACAAAAACCAGACGGACATATTAAATAATCCAGGACAAAGGACAATTAACCCATGGGCATAAAACTAAAATCAACACGTCAACCATCATGGTTACGGAAGTTTAAATAAGCATAATATATTTTATTTCATATTTCCTCGTACTTTTATTTATTGTCATTTTAATTATTGTTATTTATTTTATATTGTTATTTAAATATCGTCATTTACTATACGCTTCGCTTAAAATATAAAATCGACAAACCGGTCATTAAACGGTAAACTCTCCTTTTATATATTATTATATATAATTATATATATTTTGTACAAATATAATTATATAAAAATAAGTGTTTCATAAGCCCGTCTCCCTGTGGAACGAACCGGACTTACTAAAAACTATACTACTCCGCGACTAGGTACACTGCCTATTGTGTTGTAGCAAGGTTTTGGTATATCCATTTTGTAAATATTTAATTAAAACTTGTTAAATTTTGTAGCATTCCGTATTAAAAATATAGTATATTTCGTAACCCCACGCTACGACATCAGTCACCATGGCCTCTATACCTACTAAAATAAGGTGAGACCAGTGGCCATGGCTCCGTATATGTGTCCTTTAGTTGCTGTAAAAATTCCAGAAGCAAACTCGTCTTTGTTTGACCGTGGTGACGGTTTAAGTGCGAGTATGTCAGAATTTTCAGCACAACGTTAAAAGGACATAGTGACACTCGGAGGGCCATAAATCCTAAACCGTAACTCGGATTAAGACGAGTCTTAAATGAAAAGTTATCTACTAGAATAGAGCTAACTGAAAATAAAATTTACAGTAGCACAGGTATTCTGATCAGTTCCAGAAAATAGTAAACAGTAGGTTCCGGTGGGTTCTTGGTGCTTGACGTTCATCACGGTTCTCATCCTTGATGCATATAGCTTCAAGTGTACAACTAGTTGATGTGTTTACATCATTTTTACCAAGTTTTGACCATCATAACACTAGTGCAAGTCTAAGATATGTAGCACAACTCAACTAAGTGTTGCAAGTAATTTGATGAACCAAAGTTACATCAAGATCTTAGATTTAACACATACATGAATTATAAAAGTAATATTGAACTACAAACTTGAAAGTAAACTTACTAATCAAGATCTTAAGTTGTAGAACATAGTTCTTAGTTAGATCTTGAAGATCCAAGACCCAAAAGTCTAGATCTAAAGTTATTAAGTTAAATCCTAAGTAACAATACTTGAATCTTTACTTTAATGAAACCATAAGCTATAAAACTTAGATTTTCATCTTGTAAATTATATGTAAGCTTACAAGCTTTTGTTTATAACAAAATAAGTAGACCATAAGCTATAGAAACTTAGATCTTTCATAAGTATTTGAAGTTATAACTAGAAAGTTAAACCGCCATGTTCTTGAACTTATAAAGTTACTTTTAGTTCCAAGAAGTATGAGATCAAGATTAACTTCTAATACTTGACCATGTAACCAAAATCACGAATTGAATAAGTGCAAGAAATGAAGTAATAAACTAAATAAACAAGTAACTAGTTCATGGTTGTTCATACTTTAAAGATTCAAGCCAAAGTCTTGATCTTTAAGGAAGTAAACTTTAAGTTTACTAACATGAATTCAAGTAATGATTTTTACAACACATGAACCTTCAATCTTTCAAAACATTAGATGTAGAACATAAACTAGAAAGTTTTGTTCTTGTATGTTCTTGTATGATCAAGATAAAATGAAGAACAAACTAAAGAGTTTGATTCTTAATAACATGTAAGTAATCAACAACTACAAGTAATTAAACAACAACAACAAAGAACAAATGATGATGATGATGATTATGTATGTATGCTACGGTTTTTAGACAAGGAAAAGAAGAGAGAAAATGTTCATATTACTTACAATCTTGAGAGAAAAATTAGATGAGAGAAAAAGTGCAAGTAAGTGTGTGTTTGGAATGAATGAAGTATGAGTGAATACTAGTAGATAAGTTAACAAAATTTGAAACAAAAACACTCTCCAAGGCCATCTAGGCCAACGGTTTTGGGAGCCACAAGAGGAAGAGAAAAGTCCACAAGGTTCTTCATGTATTTGGCTCAAAAGTTGGTTATAAGGTTAGCTTACATGGGAAAGATGTGTAATGGAACAAGTAACTAGATTCCATAAGTACTTACTAACTAGTTAATCCTTAATGTAATACTTACATGAAAGTAATGGGCTAATTAATCCATTAAAATAAGTATGGTGGGCTTCTAGGTCCATTAACATTAATAAAAGCCCAAGTTCAAGTAATTAACAAGTTAATCTAATAAAGCCCAAGTAATTAACTAGTAACCTTAGTTAAATAAAAATGATTAATAAAAATTAATCATGAATGTGAATAATATTTAAAAATATTATTCGTGTAATGTACGTGTGTCACAAAGACGTGTCGGGCAATTAAAATTTATGTATGGTAACAAGTAAATGTATAGAAATACATTCATTAAAACACAAGTATTAATAATAATAATTAATAAGTAAATGTTGGAAAATCCAGGGTCGTTACATTTAGCTAATCATGGCTAAGATTACACTAATCATAAGCATTGAAACACAAATAATCATCATCTTAAGTTATTACAAGTAATTGATTCAAAATAGAGTAAGAAAGATGGAGATTACAACCCAAATACAAAGAGATGAAGATCTAGAGCTAAAACTATGATGGATCTTGAGCTAGCCTCCTTCAATTCACTTTCAAACTCCAATGGATGATGAAATTAGGGTTTTGGAAGTGAAAATTGGACTTGGAATTGCAGCTCTCCTTAAAATGGCCTCATCTCTTTCTTTTTATAGTGCTGAAAATTCTGGGCTGAACAGCGACATGAGCGCCGCTTTTGGCTCAGGAGCGGCGCTTATGGCTATCTTCAGGAGCGTCGCTTTTGTATATGGAGCGGCACTTTTTGTGATGACCCGGGAATTTCCGACTAAATTTAAACTAAATCTTTATATGTTTCCGACTTGATAAGCAAGGTCTGTAATGTTGAGTCTTGAAAATTTTGAATTGTTTCATACATTCATTTAGTCTTGACCTTCGACTGTTTTCGACGATTCACGAACCTTTAATTGTAAACCGAAATATAAATATAAATAAATATATATGTAAATAATTATATATAATATATTAAAAATATTAATGAATTATTATGTGATTCAGTTATGACGAAATATAACTTTAAATAACTAAAACTTGTTATTTTGAACATATAGAGTATGTTGGATGTAAATGATTTCGAACATAATTTGTCAACGTTAACAAAGTATTAAGTGTATAATATTATATTTTGAGTTTAATTGTTTAGATATATATATATATATATATATATATATATATATATATATATATATATATATATATATATATATATATATATATATATATATATATATATATATATATATATATATATATATATATCTAGGTAATGAAATCGATATTTAAAACATAACAGTATATAGTAGTTTATATATATATATATATATATATATGATTTCTATACATAATTATTATTATATCTATATTGTAAAACATAAAAAAGGTATAAATATTATGTGTTGAAAATTTACATAATATCTTAAGTAAATATATGTTTTTATATATAATAATTAATTGTTAAATATTACATAATTAATAATATGTAATATCAATATGCTAAACTTAATTACAAGATTAAAATATAGTTGTTATAATAATATATTTTATTACTTTCAATATTTAAAATCGATATTAATATTATTGATATTATTATTGTTACAATTATAAATATTAAAACTTCTAATGATTGTAAGGTTATGATTATCATAATAAAGACTTAAAATATAAATATTGTTAGAAGAATGATTAAAAATTTTAAATGTGATTTACATATTCTTAATTATAATTAGAATTATCATTTTTTATATAATATTATATTTTATTATTATTATCATTATTATTATCATTATTAATCAATATTATGATTATTAATATCAAATTAACATTTATATTAATAATTATTACTAATCTTTATTTTTTTTATTTATTGTATTATTATTATCTATTATTAATATGTATAATTACTTATTATAATTATAATAGTGGAATTTGAATCTGTGAGTATCACTATCAAACTTTAATTGAATTTGTTTCCTTTCTGATATTGTTACATGTCAATCTCATGCTACAGAATGCAAAACAAAATCTGTTTACAATCGACATCAACCTTTATCTATTTTATATTTTTTTACTGACCAATTCATGTCGAGCATCAAATACGGTATATAATTGATCAAAACATGTTAGTGATAAAGAAATTATTCAGTACTCTCATCATCTTTAACAAATATCAATTTCAAATAACCCTATTTGTTGATTTTAAAACAGAAACGAACTAAACAGCTCGTATTACTCTGTTCATGGTTCCAATTTTTAAACAGATCGATTTTGAATAAATTTAAAATTGTGTTAATATGGTTTTGTTAGTAATGTCTTACTTAATCTTTCTGCAAAGATTGAACTCTCAAATCGTTATAATGAACTTGAATTTCGGAGTCAAAGTATTCGAAGAAAAAGTCAAACGGTATGAATTTAGATCAAATTCGATTTTTCTGTTAAGTTTTAAGTTCAATTGAGATTTCCAATAGTTTCTAGGTGTGATTTTAAACATAACTCGTGTTGTAATCGTGGTCTGAAACCTGCTAAAATTTTGAGTTTGATTTTGAGTTCTAAATCCTAAAACAGCGACGGTTCCAAATTTTTTTTATTTAATTCATTTTTTTTTGCTGTTAATCAATAACAATTACGAAAGTTACTCTGTGTCATTTATAAATTTAAAAACACATTTATTATGTTGGCTATTATGATCCTGGGGTACTGAATTGGGTCGTTCGAAAAGAGAAGAAGAAGAGGGGTGAAAACAGTTAAGGGTTAAATGAAATTAAATGGAGAGATATTTCAGAAAAAAGGGCAATAGCCCAACGTTCTAGAGTGTTTGTGTGCTATCAGGAGGTCGCAGGTTCGAGCCTTGCTCGGGTCATTTTTTTTTCTATGAAAGGCTTAAGAGGTAGTTTTCTTTTCACTTATTTATTTATTTATTTATTATTATTATTATTATTATTATTATTATTATTATTATTATTATTATTATTATTATTATTATTATTATTATTGTTATTGTTATCATTATAATCATTATTATTGTTAAAATTTGTATCATAATTAATTAGTATTATAATTGGTGTTATAAGTATCATAAATGTTAATATTATAATTATAAGTATTGTAGCTATTATTATTATTATTATTATTATTATTATTATTATTATTATTATTATTATTATTATTATTATTATTATTATTATTATTATTATTATTATTATTATTATTATTATTATTATTATTATTATTATTATTATTATAAGTATGATATTATTATTAAAGTTAAAACTATGATATTATTATCATGGATAGGTTTATTATTATTATCAGTATGAAAATAATATAAATTATTACTTTCATGAATATTAGTATCGGTATCACTTTATAAATATTAGTATTATTGTTATTATTATAATTATTAACATAAGTATTATTAATATGATATTCATCTTGTCACCACTAAAACTAAATTATTATTAGTACATCATTTTTATTACTAGTATCATTAATATTATTATTACTATTAATATTACTATAATTATTATTATTATCTGTATTGTGATATTTAATACTATCATTACCATCAAATACAACTTTTATTATTATTATTATTAAAATTATTTCACCAAATAAGTATGTTGTATATAAAAATATACCTAGAAGAAATATTACATATATGTAGGTATTAAACATATTAACAATTTTCATATAAATATTTATATATAATAAATTAAGTAGTTTTAATATGATACCAATCAATCATATATATATTAATATGACTATATAAATACTAATCAAATTAAATAAACACACAAGCTAAATACATATAAAATATAATGAAAAGATATATGATATGTACTTGTTCAAATACGATTAAATATTTTAATAGATATACAATTGATATAGGTTCGTGAATCCGAGGCCAACCCTATACTTGTTCAATGTCGTTCTATGTATTTTTACTACAAAATACATTAGGTGAGTTTCATTTGCCTTTTACCCTTTATGTTTTTGGGCTGAGAATACATGCGCAACTTTTATAACTGTTTTACGAAATAGACACAAGTAAATAAAACTATATTCTATGGCTGGATTATTAAACCGAATATGCCCCTTTTTAGTCTGGTAATCTAAGAATTGGGGAACAGACACCCTAATTGACGCGAATCCTAAAGATAGATCTATTGGGCCCAACAAGCCCCATCCAAAGTACCGGATGCTTTAGTACTTCGAAATTTATATCATGTCCGAAGGAGGATCCCGGAATGATGGGGATATTCTTATATGCAAATTGTGAATGTCGGTTACCAGGTGTTCGATCCATATGAATGATATTTTGTCTCTATGCATGGGACGTATGTTTATGAGAAATGGAAATATGAAATCTTGTGGTCTATTAAAATTATGAAATGATTATTTATGTTAAACTAATGAACTCACCAACCTTTTGGTGACACTTTAAAGCATGTTTATTCTCAGGTATGAAAGAAGTCTTCCGCTGTGCAATTGCTCATTTTAAAGCTATTACTTGGATTCATTCATGACATATTTCAAAAGACGTTGCATTTGAGTCGTTGAGTTCATCAAGATTATTATTAAGTAAATTATAGTTAGATATATTATCAAATGGTATGCATGCCGTCAACTTTCAATGTAATGAAAGATTGTCTTTTCAAAAACGAATGCAATGTTTGTAAAATGTATCATATAGAGGTCAAGTACCTCGCGATGTAATCAACTGTTGTGAATCGTTTATAATCGATATGGACTTCGTCCGGATGGATTAGGACGGGTCGCTTCAGTTGGTATCAGAGCGGTGGTCTTAGCGAACCAGGTCTTGCATTAGTGAGTCTAACTGATAGTCGTTAGGATGCATTAGTGAGTCTGAACTTCGACCGTGTCTGCATGTCAAAAGTTATGCTTATCATTTTTTGTCAGAAATTATCTATTTATCATCCTTAGGAAATTACCTGCTTATCATTCTTAGTCTAGACACATCTTACTGCAATGATTGCATGAATAGTGTATAGACAAAATTCGTATCTTAGCGTATCTGCTAATTCATATCTTAGCATATCTTGTACTGTAGACTTTGTCTGACAACTTCCGTAGATTCCTCCGTAACATATGGGATTTTAGTATTGTATATGCATATGTGAATTATGTATTGCAGGGTACTAATCTACATCCTATAATCTGTTTCTTATCGAAAATACTTCATCTGATCGTACGAGATGAATCCCTCAACCAGTTCGAGTCCCTCAGACTTCGATAGCTAATCCGATAGTTATTCTGACAGCTATTCCGACATGGATGTTCACCTAAGCTCCGGAGGCAACGTCACCAGAATGAATCAACCAATCAATCATCCCCAATTCATCTGATGGGTTCGTAGTCGACTTAACCAATGGAGACGAGAGGAAGGCGATCCTTTCCATTCACCAACCGAATTTACCTCTTGGCAATGAACCTGAAGCACTTACCGGCGAGCCAGTCTGAAACACCATTTTCACCCCCATTTCCCGAATATCTCACCAAGATTGTATTCTATCTAAAATTCTAAACCTTATTCATCCGCTCGTACCGACCGACAATCATCCCGGAATAATAGAAGAAGTCAACGAACTTCGCGCTCGAGTAATCAATCTGGAGAATATGGTGCAAAAATTACCAGCTTCAACAACATCACCGGCACCAACAGTACCATCAATAACAACACCAGTGCCATCAATAACCCGTGCCTCGACGTCTCATTCTATACCTTGAGTTCAATTATCGTTCTACGTATCGTTCTACATCATTTATCTTCGTTCGACATGGCGATTATGTAATCTCTAATGTTTTAGAGATTATATATTCTTGTTCAAACGGTAAATCAAATGAGCTTAATATCATATTGACTCATTAAATCCATGATTACATATGAAGAAAATATATATGTATATATATTTTCATAAAGATTGTAATTAAAAATTCTTGTGTACAAACTGTTAATGTGATGCCCCGTACTAAATCATCATGTACGGACCATCAACAACAGGATCATTACAAGGTTAAGTACTATATGCGTTTTCAAAAAGAGTTTGCATTCATAATTAAAAGTGATGTCAAACCAACATCGAAAGTTTTACATTCCAAAAGTATGCTTCACTAAGTAGAAGCAATAATTAAGTGTACGTGACCCCAAATGGTCTTTACAAGTCATAATTCAAAAGTACTAATGTTTGAATGCAAAGTAAAGTAGTTCATGCGTGGACAACTCTAAGCAGCGGGTGTCTACAGTACAACAAGTAAGACAGCGGAAGCAACCTCAAGCACCTGAGAAATACATGCTTAAAAATGTCAACACAAAGGTTGGTGAGCTATAGTTTAAGTATAACAGTATGTAAGGTAGGCCACGAGATTTCAGTGCTACAAAGAGTGTTTCAAAACAGTATGATAAAGTATATGTTAACCGTGGGCACTTGGTAACTAACTTAACGTTTATACCCCCTGAAAGTACACTTGGCAAGTGCGTATGTATACGAAGTATTAAACACTCATTAAATGCTAGCGCGACTAGCCCGAGTGGGGATGTCAAACCCTATGGATCCATATCTAAGATTCGCGTTCATGGTTCAAAAACCAATGATTAAACGTTACCGAGCTAAAGGGAATGTTTATACCGTTGTATAACCCACACATATATAAGTTTAAGTACTCGTGCCTAGTATGTAAAACATAAAATCCGCATGTATTCTCAGTTCCCAAAATAACTTAAAGTAAAAAGGGAATGCTATAACTCACAATGATATGTAGCGGTAAAGTAGTAGTCGGGAAAGGTGTGCAAGTAACCGGTCCGAGGTCCTCAACCTAAGTTAAATAGTACTAAGTCAGTAAATCGTCTTAATAGGTTTAAAAGTATGTAATTAAGGTCTTAAGGGTCATCATCAATCATCATTAAACAAAAGGCGTAAAGTAGGTTTCGTTTATGAAAGTAGTTTAAAACAAAGTCTGACTTCAGTCAGTCACCACGGCCTCTACCCTTACTGAATTAAGGTGAGACCAGTGGCCATGGCTCCGTCTATGAGTCCCTTAAGTGTGGTAAAAATTCCAGAAGCAAACTCGTCTTCGTTTGACCATGGCGACGGTCTAAGTGCGAGTAGGTCAGAAATTTCTGCACAACGTTAAAGGACATAGTGACGATCGGAGGGCCATAAATCCTAAACCGTAACTCGGATTAAGACGAGTCCTATATGAAAAGTTATCTACTCAAAAAGTGCTATCTAAAAATCAATGTTAGAACAGCCCAGGTCTACTGGTATGTTACAGAAACATCAGATCAGTAGTTTTTGGACAGAAACAGTGAGTTTAAAAGGGTTCCGGTGGTCTTGGTGCTTGATGTTCATCATGGTTCTCATTCTTGATGCATATAGCTTCAAGTGTACAACTCATTGATGTATCTACATCATCTTAACCAAGTCTTGACCATCATAACCCTAGTGCAAGTCTAAGACATGAAGCACAACTCACTTAAGAGTTGCATGTAGTTTGATGAACCAAAGTTACATCAAAGTCTTAGGTTTGACACTTACATGAACTATAATAGAAATATTGAACTATAAACTTGAAAGTTAAGTAACTAATCAAGATCATAAGTAGTAGAACATAGTTCTTAGTTTGATCTTGAAGATCCAAGACTCAAAAGTCTAGATCCAAAGTTATATTTAAGCAACGGGTCCAACACGCTCCAAAATTTCAAAAGGACCAATGTACCGCGGGTTTAACTTTCCGCGCTTCCCAAAACGGATCACACCCTTCCAAGGTGCAACCTTCAACATAACACGGTCTCCAACGTTGAATTCAAAGTCCTTACATTTAAGATCGGCATAACTCTTTTGGCGATCACGGGCAGTCTTAAGTCTAGCTTGAATCTGAGCAATCTTCTCCGTGGTTTCGTGGACTACCTCGGGTCCGGTGATTTGATTTTCGCCTACTTCGGCCCAACAAATAGGAGATCGGCACTTACGGCCATACAATGCTTCAAAAGGTGCAGCATTAATGCTAGAGTGATAACTGTTGTTGTACGAGAATTCGGCGAGTGGCAAATGTCTTTTCCAGGCCTTTCCAAAATCAATGACACATGCACGCAGCATGTCCTCCAAGGTCTGAATCGTTCGTTCACTTTGCCCGTCAGTCTGAGGATGATAAGCAGTACTCATGTCGAGACGAGTTCCCATGGCTTCTTGCAAAGAACGCCAAAATCTAGAAGCAAAACGGGGATCGCGATCGGAGATGATCGATAAAGGTACACCATGATGAGATACAACCTCCTTGATGTAAAGTTGAGCAAGTCTTTCCATTGTATCAGTTTCCTTCATCGCTAGGAAGTGTGCAGATTTGGTGAGGCGGTCAATAATAACCCAAATGGTATCGTACCCGCCCACCGTCTTTGGCAGCTTGGTGATAAAATCCATTGTGATCCTTTCCCACTTCCATTGTGGGATCTCCGGTTACTGCAGTAATCCAGAAGGTCTCTGATGCTCCGCTTTAACCTTTGAGCAAGTCAAACACTTACCAACATAAGTCGCAACGTCCTTCTTAAGGTTCGGCCACCAATACTGTTCCTTAAGGTCGTGGTACATCTTGCCGGCGCCGGGGTGAATCGAATATCTCGATTTGTGTGCTTCATCAAGTATAAGGTTCCGTAGATCTCCATAAAGAGGTACCCAAATTCTTCCGGCATAACAACGAAGTCCAGACTCCCTAACCTCGAATCGAGAGACAAGTATGTTCAAATGTTCATGAGATATGTTCTCCTCCTTGAGAGCCTCAACTTGGGCTACTCTGATCTGGTTGTTGAGGTTCGAATGGATGGTGATGTTCAGAGCCCTAACACGAAGAGGTGCCGTCCTCTCCTTTCGGCTTAAAGCGTCAGCTACAACATTGGCCTTCCCAGGGTGATAACGGAGTTCACAGTCGTAGTTGTTGAGCGTCTCGATCCATCGACGCTGTCTCATATTCAGTTGCTTCTGATCAAAGATGTGCTGGAGACTCTTGTGATCGGTGAAAATAGTGCTCTTAGTTCCATACAAATAATGTCTCCACAATTTAAGCGCAAAGACAACGGCTCCAAGTTCAAGATCATGTGTAGTGTAGTTCCGCTCGTGAATCTTCAATTGGCGGGAGGCATAGGCAATAAATTTTGATCGTTGCATCAGTACACAACCAAAACCACTCTTCGATGCATCACAATAAACAACGAAATCATCACTGCCTTCGGGAAGTGATAGGATAGGTGCGGTGGTCAACTTCTTCTTCAAGGTTTGGAATGCTGATTCGTGTGCGGGTTCCCAAGTGAACTTCTTGCCCTTGTGAGTCAGTGCGGTCAAAGGACGCGCAATCAGAGAAAATCCTTCGATGAATCTTCGGTAATAACCGGCGAGACCTAGGAATTGGCGAATATGCGTCGGAGTAGTGGGGGTCTCTCACTTGCTGATGTCTTCAATCTTGGCGGGATCAACTTTGATACCCTGGTCGCTTACAACATGACCCAAAAATTGTACTTCCTTCAACCAAAATTCACACTTGGAGAATTTAGCGTAAAGTTACTCTTGTCTTAAGAGTTCAAGCACTAATCGGAGGTGTTGCTCATGTTCTTCTTCGCTCTTAGAGTAGATGAGGATATCATCTATGAAGACGATAACAAACTTGTCCAAGTAAGGCTTGCAGACACGATTCATGAGGTCCATGAACACGGCAGGTGCATTTGTCAAACCGAATGGCATCACGAGAAACTCATAATGACCATAACGGGTCCTGAATGCATTTTTCATCACGTCACTTTCCTTCACCCTCAGTTGGTGATATCCGGATCGCAAATCGATCTTTGAATAAACGTTCGATCCTTGTAGTTGATCAAAAAGATCATCAATTCGTGGAAGAGGATACCGATTCTTGATAGTCAGTTTGTTGAGTTCACGGTAGTCGATACACATACGGAAGGATCCATCCTTCTTCTTCACAAACAGAACAGGTGCGCCCCAAGGCGAGAAACTTGGTTGGATAAATCCTCGGTCTAACAGCTCTTGTAGTTGACTCTGTAATTCTTGCATCTCAGAAGGTGCGAGTCTATAAGGTGCGCGAGCTACAGGTGCAGCTCCTGGCACTAAATTAATCTGAAACTCTACTGCTCTCTGCGGTGGCAATCCAGGTAATTCCTCTGGGAAGACATCGGAAAATTCGTTCACAATTCGAACGTCGTTCACGCTCTTCACCTCAGTTTCTACCGCTTTCACATGTGCTAGGACAGTAAAGCGTCCCTTCTTCATAATCTTTTGCGCTTTCACGCAACTAATGAGGTTCAACTTCGAGGTACATCTCTCTCCATAGATAACCAGTGGTTCGCCATCTCCTTGTGGTATGCGAAGTGCTTTATCTCCACAGATAATATCGGCCTTTATCTTGCTCAACCAATCCATACCGACGATCACGTCAAAACTTCCCAGTTTGATAGGTATCAAGTCAATTTCGAAATCTGCACCAGCTATGTTGATAATAGCTCCACGACTAATATGGTCAACCTTTTCAAGTTTTCCATTTGCGACCTCGACAAGCATACTCTCTTTTAACGGGACTAATGACCAATTAATCTTATCGCAAAAATGTCTACATACATAACTTCTATCCGCACCAGTATCAAACAAGACAGAAGCTAAAAGATTGTTGATTGTGAATATACCTGTCACCAAGTCGGGGTTATCGCGTGCATCCCTTGCATTAACATTGAAGGCTCTACCTCGGGGTGGTCCTCCGTCTTTTCGCTTTTTTGGGCACGCGTTTCTGAAATGGCCCATCTGCCCGCATTCGTAACACTTCTTCGGCGCTGTGGGGTTCGGCTTCCTATTCAAAGTGGTGACCTTGCAGTCTTTTCCGATATGCCCAGCCCGTTGGCATTTCTCACAAACAACATTGCAATACCCAGTGTGGTGTTTGTAACACCTCTTGCATTGAGGTAGGGTTCCCTTGTAGTTCGGGTTGGAGTTGGTGTTGTTGTTGGGATTAGGGTTTCCACCGTTGTTGTGCCTCTTGGCGGGGATTTGATCGTAGTTTCTCCCTCTATTGTTGTTGTTGTTGTTGTTGTTGTGGTTGTTGTCCCATTTCCTCTTTTCGCTACTACCAGCCTCAAACTTAGCCTTCTCCGGCTCATCAATAAGAATCTGATTCATGAGAGTATGCGCCATGCGCATTGCTTCGGGAACATTCGGTGGTTTGGATGAGGTAACATTACCCTTGATGGACTTAGGAAGTCCCGAGAATTATTTCTCCAAGCGCTTAATTTCGGGGGTGACCATGGTCGGACACATAAGAGCCAACTCCAAAAACCTACGATTGTAACTGTTAAGGTCTTTCCCTACGGCCTTTAATTGCATGAATTCGATTTCCATCTTCTGGATTTCGGTTCTCGGACAATACTCATCAATCATAGCCTCCTTGAATTCCTCCCATGGCGTAGCATACGCCTCATCGATACCTTTCGCTTGAGCTAACGTGTTCCACCACGTTAGCGCTGCGTCAGATAGCGTGCAAGATGCAAACTTGGTCTTATTGTCCTCCGAACAGTTGCTAACTCGGAATACTGATTCAAGTTTCTCGAACCATCTGGTGAGACCAACCGGTCCCTCGGTGCCGCTGAAGTTATGCGGTTTGCAGCTCTGGAATTCCTTGTATGTACACCCATTTCGAACGGGTGGAATAACCGGTGGTGGTGGCAGTGGAGCTTCGAGATTTCTTTCTGCTAGGGCTGCAGCGACCCGTTCGATGATCATGTCCTCAATCTGGGCGGCGGTAGGTGTGGATCTTCCGTTAGCCATGATATTCTAAACAAACATTTTGACCCAAGTCAAAATCCAGCATTCGATATGTAGTAATATAGTACATAGTAACCAACATGGAATCAAAACATCACATGTTATTAAATAATGCATCTAGGTACAAATACCACAGAATCATCGTACAGCAATGTAAATAGAACATCGTGCAAGAATTAAATAACGCAAAGTTCCATTCATTAATAATAATAAGTTTCATACATCTGAATAAGTTCGTACAATACATATGAAATACATGAAACTATATCTAGATGACATCATGAAATCTAAATACAAGGTCCTACGGTGAAGGCGGGTGAACTGCTCCTCGAGCCAACTGCTCCTCGAGCTCAGTGACTCGAGCTCGGAGAGTCTCAATCTCCCTCATCAGTTCCTCGTTAGAGGGAGCTGGTGGGGCAGGCGGTGCAGGTGGGGCGGGTGGGGCGGGTGGTGCCGGTGGTGCTGATGTAGATGGTCCGGCTCCGGATGTAGACGGTACGTCCCTAGATGTAAGTGGTCCGTATCTATATCTAGGTGGTACGGTTCCAGGAATAGTCAATACGTAACGGGGAACCTTACGTATCTGTGGGTCGGCAGGGTATTGAAATGTCCCGTTCTTATTGATTAAAAACGTTCCATATTAATTGATTTCGTTGCGAGGTTTTGACCTCTATATGAGACGTTTTTCAAAGACTGCATTCATTTTTAAAACAAACCATAACCTTTATTTCATAGATAAAGGTTTTAAAAATCTTTACGTAGATTATCAAATAATGATAATCTAAAATATCCTGTTTACACACGACCATTACATAATGGTTTACAATACAAATATGTTACAACAAAATAAGTTTCTTGAATGCAGTTTTTACACAATATCATACAAGCATAGACTCCAAATCTCGTCCTTATTTAAGTATGCGACAGCGGAAGCTCTTAATAATCACCTGAGAATAAACATGCTTAAAACATCAACAAAAATGTTGGTGAGTTATAGGTTTAACCTATATATATCAAATTATAATAATAGACCACAAGATTTCATATTTCAATACACATCCCATACATAGAGATAAAAATCATTCATATGGTGAACACCTGGTAACCGACATTAACAAGATGCATATATAAGAATATCCCCATCATTCCGGGACACCCTTCGGATATGATATAAATTTCAAAGTACTAAAGCATCTGGTACTTTGGATGGGGCTTGTTGGGCCCGATAGATCTATCTTTAGGATTCGCGTCAATTAGGGTGTCTGTTCCCTAATTCTTAGATTACCAGACTTAATAAAAAGGGGCATATTCGATTTCAATAATTCAACCATAGAATGTAGTTTCACGTACTTGTGTCTATTTTGTAAATCATTTATAAAACCTGCATGTATTCTCATCCCAAAAATATTAGATTTTAAAAGTGGGACTATAACTCACTTTCACAGATTTTTACTTCGTCGGAAAGTAAGACTTGGCCACTGGTTGATTCACGAACCTATAACAATATATACATATATATCAAAGTATGTTCAAAATATATTTACAACACTTTTAATATATTTTGATGTTTTAAGTTTATTAAGTCAGCTGTCCTGGTTAGTAACCTACAACTAGTTGTCCACAGTTAGATGTACAGAAATAAATCGATAAATATTATCTTGAATCAATCCACGACCCAGTGTATACGTATCTCAGTATTGATCACAACTCAAACTATATATATTTTGGAATCAACCTCAACCCTGTATAGCTAACTCCAACATTCACATATAGAGTGTCTATGGTTGTTCCGAAATATATATAGATGTGTCGACATGATAGGTTGAAACATTGTATACGTGTCTATGGTATCTCAAGATTACATAATATACAATACAAGTTGATTAAGTTATGGTTGGAATAGATTTGTTACCAATTTTCACGTAGCTAAAATGAGAACAATTATCCAATCTTGTTTTACCCATAACTTCTTCATTTTAAATCCGTTTTGAGTGAATCAAATTGCTATGGTTTCATATTGAACTCAATTTTATGAATCTAAACAGAAAAAGTATAGGTTTATAGTCGGAAAAATAAGTTACAAGTCGTTTTTGTAAAGGTAGTCATTTCAGTCGAAAGAACGACGTCTAGATGACCATTTTAGAAAACATACTTCCACTTTGAGTTTAACCATAATTTTTTGATATAGTTTCATGTTCATAATAAAAATCATTTTCTCAGAATAACAACTTTTAAATCAAAGTTTATCATAGTTTTTAATTAACTAACCCAAAACAGCCCGCGGTGTTACTACGACGGCGTAAATCCGGTTTTACGGTGTTTTTCGTGTTTCCAGGTTTTAAATCATTAAGTTAGCATATCATATAGATATAGAACATGTGTTTAGTTGATTTTAAAAGTCAAGTTAGAAGGATTAACTTTTGTTTGCGAACAAGTTTAGAATTAACTAAACTATGTTCTAGTGATTACAAGTTTAAACCTTCGAATAAGATAGCTTTATATGTATGAATCGAATGATGTTATGAACATCATTACTACCTTAAGTTCCTTGGATAAACCTACTGGAAAAGAGAAAAATGGATCTAGCTTCAACGGATCCTTGGATGGCTCGAAGTTCTTGAAGCAGAATCATGACACGAAAACAAGTTCAAGTAAGATCATCACTTGAAATAAGATTGTTATAGTTATAGAAATTGAACCAAAGTTTGAATATGATTATTACCTTGTATTAGAATGATAACCTACTGTAAGAAACAAAGATTTCTTGAGGTTGGATGATCACCTTACAAGATTGGAAGTGAGCTAGCAAACTTGAAAGTATTCTTGATTTTATGTAACTAGAACTTGTAAAATATATGAAGAACACTTAGAACTTGAAGATAGAACTTGAGAGAGATCAATTAGATGAAGAAAATTGAAGAATGAAAGTGTTTGTAGGTGTTTTTGGTCGTTGGTGTATGGATTAGATATAAAGGATATGTAATTTTGTTTTCATGTAAATAAGTCATGAATGATTACTCATATTTTTGTAATTTTATGAGATATTTCATGCTAGTTGCCAAATGATGGTTCCCACATATGTTAGGTGACTCACATGGGCTGCTAAGAGCTGATCATTGGAGTGTATATACCAATAGTACATACATCTAAAAGCTGTGTATTGTACGAGTACGAATACGGGTGCATATGAGTAGAATTGTTGATGAAACTGAACGAGGATGTAATTGTAAGCATTTTTGTTAAGTAGAAGTATTTTGATAAGTGTCTTCAAGTCTTTCAAAAGTATATGAATACATATTAAAACACTACATGTATATACATTTTAACTGAGTCGTTAAATCATCGTTAGTCGTTACATGTAAATGTTGTTTTGAAACCTTTAGGTTAACGATCTTGTTGAATGTTGTTAACCCATTGTTTATTATAACAAATGAGATGTTAAATTATTATATTATCATGATATTATGATATATAATATATCTTAGTATGATGTATATACAGTTAAATGTCGTTACAACGATAATCGTTACATATATGTCTCGTTTCGAAATCATTAAGTTAGTAGTCTTATTTTTACATATGTATTTCATTGTTAATACACTTAATAATATATTTACTTATCATTTAACATAATTAACCAAGTGTATCAATATCTTAATATGATTCATATGTACCTAGTAAGGCGTTGTTATAACGATAATCGTTATATATATCATTTCCGAGTTTCTTAAATTAATAGTCTCATTTTTATGTATATAACTCATTGTTAAAATACCTAATGAGATACATACTTATAATAAAAACATGTTAACTATATATATAACCATATATATGTCATTGTATAGTTTTTACAAGTTTTAACGTTCGTGAATCACCGGTCAACTTGGGTGGTCAATTGTCTATATGAAACATATTTCAATTAATCAAGTCTTAACAAGTTTGATTGCTTAACATGTTGGAAATATTTAATCATGTAAATATCAATCTCAATTAATATATATAAACATGGAAAAGTTCGGGTCACTACAGTACCTACCCGTTAAATAAATTTCGTCCCGAAATTTTAAGCTGTTGAAGGTGTTGACGAATCTTCTGGAAATAGATGCGGGTATTTCTTCTTCATCTGATCTTCATGCTCCCAGGTGAACTCGGGTCCTCTACGAGCATTCCATCAAACCTTAACAATTGGTATCTTGTTTTGCTTAAGTCTTTTAACCTCACGATCCATTATTTCGACGGGTTCTTCGATGAATTGAAGTTTTTCGTTGATTTGGATTTCATCTAACGGAATAGTGAGATCTTCTTTAGCAAAACATTTCTTCAAATTCGAGACGTGGAAAGTGTTATGTACAGCCGCGAGTTGTTGAGGTAACTCAAGTCGGTAAGCTACTGGTCCGACACGATCAATAATCTTGAATGGTCCAATATACCTTGGATTTAATTTCCCTCGTTTACCAAATAGAACAACGCCTTTCCAAGGTGCAACTTTAAGCATGACCATCTCTCCAATTTCAAATTCTATATCTTTTCTTTTAATGTCAGCGTAGCTCTTTTGTCGACTTTGGGCGGTTTTCAACCGTTGTTGAATTTGGATGATCTTCTCGGTAGTTTCTTGTATAATCTCCGGACCCGTAATCTGTCTATCCCCCACTTCACTCCAACAAATCAGAGACCTGCACTTTCTACCATAAAGTGCTTCAAACGGCGCCATCTCAATGCTTGAATGGTAGCTGTTGTTGTAGGAAAATTCTGCTAACGGTAGATGTCGATCCCAACTGTTTCCTAAATCAATAACACATGCTCGTAGCATGTCTTCAAGCGTTTGTATTGTCCTTTCGCTCTGCCCATCAGTTTGTGGATGATAGGCAGTACTCATGTCTAGATGAGTTCCTAATGCTTGCTGTAATGTCTGCCAGAATCTTGAAATAAATCTGCCATCCCTATCAGAGATAATAGAGATTGGTATTCCATGTCTGGAGACGACTTCCTTCAAATACAGTCGTGCTAACTTCTCCATCTTGTCATCTTCTCTTATTGGCAGGAAGTGTGCTGATTTGGTGAGACGATCAACTATTACCCAAATAGTATCAAAACCACTTGCAGTCCTTGGCAATTTAGTGATGAAATCCATGGTAATGTTTTCCCATTTCCATTCTGGGATTTCGGGTTGTTGAAGTAGACCTGATGGTTTCTGATGCTCAGCTTTGACCTTAGAACACGTCAAACATTCTCCTACGTATTTAGCAACATCGGCTTTCATACCCGGCCACCAAAAATGTTTCTTGAGATCCTTGTACATCTTCCCCGTTCCAGGATGTATTGAGTATCTGGTTTTATGAGCTTCTCTAAGTACCATTTCTCTCATATCTCCAAATTTTGGTACCCAAATCCTTTCAGCCCTATACCGGGTTCCGTCTTCCCGAATATTAAGATGCTTCTCCGATCCTTTGGGTATTTCATCCTTTAAATTTCCCTCTTTTAAAACTCCTTGTTGCGCCTCCTTTATTTGAGTAGTAAGGTTATTATGAATCATTATATTCATAGATTTTACTCGAATGGGTTCTCTGTCCTTCCTGCTCAAGGCATCGGCTACCACATTTGCCTTCCCCGGGTGGTAACGAATCTTAAAGTCGTAATCATTCAACAATTCAATCCACCTACGCTGCCTCATATTCCGTTGTTTCTGATTAAATATGTGTTGAAGACTTTTGTGGTCGGTATATATAATACTTTTGACCCCATATAAGTAGTGCCTCCAAGTCTTTAATGCAAAAACAACCGCGCCTAATTCCAAATCATGCGTCGTATAATTTTGCTCGTGAATCTTCAATTGTCTAGAGGCATAAGCAATCACCTTCGTTCGTTGCATTAATACACAACCGAGACCTTTCTTTGATGCGTCACAATAAATCACAAAATCATCATTCCCTTCAGGCAATGACAATATAGGTGCCGTAGTTAGCTTTTTCTTCAATAACTGAAACGCTTTCTCTTGTTCATCCTTCCATTCAAATTTCTTCCCTTTATGCGTTAATGCAGTCAAGGGTTTTGCTATTCTGGAAAAGTCTTGGATGAACCTTCTGTAGTAACCAGCTAGTCCTAAAAACTGGCGTATGTGTTTCGGAGTTTTCGGGGTTTCCCACTTTTCAACAGTTTCTATCTTTGCCGGATCCACCTTAATACCTTCTTTGTTCACTATGTAACCGAGGAATTGAACTTCTTCCAACCAAAATGCACACTTTGAAAACTTAGCGTACAATTCTTCCTTCCTCAATACTTCTAACACCTTTCTCTAATGTTCACAGTGTTCTTGGTCATTCTTTGAGTAAATAAGTATGTCATCAATGAAAACAATGACAAACTTGTCAAGGTATGGTCCACACACTCGGTTCATAAGGTACATGAACACAGCTGGTGCATTAGTTAAACCAAACGGCATGACCATAAACTCGTAATGACCGTAACGTGTTCTGAAAGCAGTCTTTGGAATATCATCTTCTTTCACCCGCATTTGATGATACCCGGAACGTAAGTCAATCTTTGAATAAACAGACGAGCCTTGTAGTTGATCAAATAAGTCGTCGATTCTCGGTAGTGGGTAGCGGTTCTTGATGGTAAGTTTGTTCAACTCTCGGTAGTCGATACACAACCTGAATGTACCATCTTTCTTCTTGACAAACAAAACAGGAGCTCCCCACGGTGATGTGCTTGGTCGAATGAAACCACGCTCTAAAAGTTCTTGTAATTGGCTTTGAAGTTCTTTCATCTCGCTGGGTGCGAGTCTGTAAGGAGCACGAGCTATTGGTGCAGCTCCTGGTACAAGATCTATTTGAAATTCAACGGATCGATGTGGGGGTAATCCCGGTAATTCTTTCGGAAATACATCGGGAAATTCTTTTGCAATGGGAACATCATTGATGCTCTTTTCTTCAGTTTGTACTTTCTCGACGTGTGCTAGAACAGCATAGCAACCTTTTCTTATTAGTTTTTGTGCCTTCAAATTACTAATAAGATGTAGCTTCGTGTTGCCCTTTTCTCCGTACACCATTAAGGGTTTTCCTTTTTCTCGTATAATGCGAATTGCATTTTTGTAGCAGACGATCTCTGCTTTCACTTCTTTCAACCAGTCCATACCGATTATCACATCAAAACTCCCTAACTCTACTGGTATCAAATCAATCTTAAATGTTTCGCTAACCAGTTTAATTTCTCGATTCCGACATATATTATCTGCTGAAATTAATTTACCATTTGCTAATTCGAGTAAAAATTTACTATCCAAAGGCGTCAATGGACAACTTAATTTAGCACAAAAATCTCTACTCATATAGCTTCTTTCCGCACCCGAATCAAATAAAACGTAAGCAGATTTATTGTCAATAAGAAACGTACCCGTAACAAGCTCCGGGTCTTCTTGTGCCTCTGCCGCATTAATATTGAAAACTCTTCCGCGGCCTTGTCCATTCGTGTTCTCCTGGTTCGGGCAATTTCTAATAATGTGGCCCGGTTTTCCACATTTATAACAAACTACATTGGCATAACTTGCTCCGACACTACTTGCTCCGCCATTACTCGTTCCGACACCATTTGTTCCTTTTGTTTTATTAACCCCTGGTCCATAGACCTCACACTTCGCCGTGCTATGACCATTTCTTTTACACTTGTTGTAAAATTTGGTGCAGAACCCCGAGTGATACTTTTCACACCTTTGGCATAGCTGCTTCTGATTGTTGTTGTTGTTGCGGTTGTTATTGTTGTTGGGATGATTGTTGTAGTTGCTGTTGTTGCTGTTGTTGTTGTTGTTGTTGTTGTTGTTGTTGTTGGGCAGTTTGTTGTAGTTGCGATTGATGTTGCGATTGTTGGGATAATTGTTGCGATTATTGTTGTAATTGCTGTTGTTGTTGTATTGGTGATTCTTATCACCGTTTTCCTCCCACTTTCTTTTGACTTGCTTCACATTGGCCTCTTCAGCAGTCTGTTCTTTAATTCTTTCTTCAATCTGGTTCACTAGTTTGTGAGCCATTCTACATGCCTGTTGTATGGAGGCGGGCTCGTGTGAACTTATATCTTCTTGGATTCTTTCCGGTAATCCTTTCACAAACGCGTCGATCTTCTCTTCCTCATCTTCGAATGCTCCCGGACATAATAGGCACAATTCTATGAATCGTCTTTCGTACGTGGTAATATCAAATCCTTGGGTTCGTAACCCTCTAAGTTCTATCTTGAGCTTATTGACCTCGGTTCTGGGACGGTACTTCTCGTTCATCAAGTGCTTGAATGCTAACCACGGTAGTGCGTACGCATCGTCTTGTCCCACTTGCTCTAGATAGGTATTCCACCATGTTAACGCAGAACCTGTGAAGGTATGCGTAGCGTACTTCACTTTGTCCTCTTCAGTACACTTACTTATGGCAAACACCGATTCGACCTTCTCGGTCCACCGTTTCAATCCGATCGGTCCTTCGGCTCCATTAAATTCCAAAGGTTTGCAGGCAGTGAATTCCTTGTAGGTGCATCCTACACGATTTCCTGTACTGCTAGATCCAAGGTTATTGTTGGTATGTCGTGCAGCCTGTACTGCGGCTATGTTTGAAGCTAGAAAAGTACGGAATTCCTCTTCATTCATATTCACGGTGTGTCGAGTAGTCGGTGCCATTTCCTTCAAAATAGTCAAATGGAACAAGTTAATCATACAGAATATTAAGAGTAGTTAATAGTATTTCGTAGCATAATATGAACTCATTTATAAAAGCTTTTTCTTCATATTAGCGTTTTATAAGTTTAAATTCGGGTAGTACCTACCCGTTAAGTTCATACTTAGTAGCTAATATACAATTCAACTACTACAATTCTATATGAAAAACTGATTATAATAATATTTCGCGTTCAAACTTTTATACTGTTATAAAATATCTAGATTGGATGTTAATTTTATTATTATTATATTTCTTGCATAGTAATATTTTATGCTATGAATAGACATGTATGGTAGCCATTTAAGGTGTACCATTTCTCTTGAAATATCAATATCAATATTTCTTCTCTCTTTTTTCTCTCTTTGTTCTTATAACCATTAAAGGTAGTTATAAGCCTACTGAATTATAACACGTTATCAGCACGAAGAGCTTAGTGTAATCAAAGGATATCTCAAACGATCACAAGTCAGTGATCAAGGTATGAAATTATTAATAATTTTCAGACTCGAATATATCAAACTTCTACTAACATTTTGAACTACTAATTTTTATTAAGTTCTTAGTGCATTTGTATTGTTCTTATTATATGGTTGGCTCTGCCACCTAAATTATATATGGTCGACACTGTCGCCTAACTATCATTTATGTTTACTAACTTTTATTAACTTCACTAACATTTATATTTATGTTATTTAAGTTATATATGCCGGTTATACCGCTGAATTATATTTTATGTAATCTAACTCTTATTAACTTCACTAACATTTATATTTATGTTAATAAGACCTCATGATTGTACGCAACACGTCATTTGACAACACGGTACTTTATGTACGCAACACGTCATTTGACAACACGGTACCATGGGTCGAGATTAATTCCGATCAATACGAATACGACGGGGTCTTTATATGTTATCTAACATTTATGATTACTTATGCAATTAATCATTATTTATTTCATGCATACTAATGTTTATTCTTAAATTTATAATTTTAAAAGTTAAAATAAAAAAATAGTTTGTATTTTTATTAAAAGTAAATCTTAAAAGTTAAAATAAGAAAAAGTAGTTTGTACTTTTATTAAAAGTAAATCTTAAAAGTTAAAATACAAAAAGTAGTTTGTATTTTTATAAAAAGTAAATCTTAAAAGTTAAAATAAGAAAAAGTAGTTTGTATTTTTATTAAAAGTAAATCTTAAAAGTTAAAATAAGAAAAAGTAGTTTGTATTTTTATTAAAAGTAAATCTTAAAAGTTAAAATAAGAAAAAGTAGTTTGTATTTTTATTAAAAGTAAATCTTAAAAGTTAAAATAAGAAAAGTAGTTTGTATTTTTATTAAAAGTAAATCTTAAAAGTTAAAATAAGAAAAAGTAGTTTGTATTTTTATTAAAAGTAAATCTTAAAAGTTAAAATAAGAAGAAAAAAAATCTTGTCCTTTATATTACTCATACGCGTTTTGATATAGTGACTTTATTCGTTAAGGTCAACTAACGACGTTACAACGGTCATATATACATAACGGTTGTTAACGTCAACTGACGACGTTACAACAACTATATTTTTCAAATATAAAATAAACATCTCCGTTTTTCACATTTTCACAAATCATTCTTCATTTTTCAGATTACTACTCTCAAAAAGTTTTTGTAAAAATAATTCACACAAGGATGATTTTTCCTATTGTATTGGTCATATTAACTATCATCATTGTTGCTAATATACCACCGGGTGAACCTATATTCTCTCCTGCCCTTGTAGTTTTATTATTTGTAATCATACCATTATTCTGTTGTTTGCTACTTATGAATTTAAAATGATTCTAATTTCATTTTATTATTTGTCTATGAATAGAAGTTGATTATGATTATGATTTATGTTATTCATCTTTTTGATAATAGAAAATGTCGAATTTGAAAAGGCTTAAATTTGCTCATTTAGAACAAGTGGGAACAACTACTTAACATGGGTTATGAATGTAGAAAAACATCTCGAATCAAACGGTATTTTAGAAATCCTGAATGAAAATAACAATTATTCCGAACAAGAGAAAGCAATAGTAAGTATTTTTCTTAGCAAACATATTGACGAGTCCTTAGAATCTACATATTATATGATCGAAAATCCAAGTGTATTATGGAAAATACTCAAAGATAGATACGATATTAATTATCAAAAAAAAATAATAATAATAACGGTGATCCATGAAAGAATAAAATTAAAGATATTAGTAGACGCTCTTATAAGAATTCCGGAGATTCTTATTAATGATCTGGTAACGTAGATCATCAGTCTAGTATTTCTTGAATACATGAACATCTTGTTTAGCTCTACAAATAAGTCCCAAAAGAAAAGAAAACGAGAGTGAATCTGTTGACAAATCTTGATTAAATTAACCCTGAGCTACCTTGAGACTTGAATGGTTTGAATTTTCTAAGATGCCTAGTTTTTTTTTTATGTATCACTCATAAATAAATGGTTTTAGACCATAACGCATATGTTTTATTAAGTGTTATCTTTTATGTACTTCAGATTATAACTTGTTTGCAGGTAATATAATTTGATTATCTTGCTGAAATATAACTCATTATTTACTTATCTTATTTGAAGTTTTAGTATGAATCCTGCTGAAATACAACATCAATTAAATGGTAAAGACCTATGTATTGCAGATAGTAGTAACATACACACTATGATCAAATCTAAGAAATATTTCATTGATTTAAATCAAATGAAGGAATTATAAATACTATATCAGCTCTTGCAAACTTGATATAAGGAACGAAAAAGGCAAAATTTCATATTACCAAATGGTACAAATTTTTTGGTAAACAATGTCTTATTTTCTCCCAAATCAAAGAGAAATTTGTTAAGTTTCTCTGATATATATCATAATGGATATGATTATCAGTCAATGATAATCGAAAATGAGAAATATCTATGTAGCACCGAAAAGGGCATATGATAAAAAGCGCATATGATGAAAAGCGCAGCGCATAGGATTAAAAGCGCATATGATAAAAAACGCATATGATGAAAAGCGCAGCGCATATAATTAAAAGCGCATATAATGAAAAGTGCATATGACGAAAACCGCAGCACATATGATTAAAAGCGCATATGGTGAAAATGATATATGATGAAAAGCACATATGGTGATTAATGAAAATCACATATGGCGATTAATGAAAAGCACATTGAGAAATAATCACCAATATTTCTTGAAAGAATTCAAGGGTATATATATGGACCAATTCATCCATCATGTGGACCATTTTTCTAATAGACGCATCTAACGCATGGTCTCATGTTTGTGTGTTATCAAGCCGTAATATGGCATTTGCAAAGTTTCTTGCACAAATTATTAAATTAAGAACACATTATTCTGATTACACCATTAAAAGGATGAGACTTGATAATGCTGGTGAGTTAACATCTCAAGCATTTAATGATCATTATATATCTACAGGGATTGTTGTTGAACATCCAGTTGCTCATGTGCATACACAGAATTGGTTTAGCTGAATCAATAGATAAACGCTTGCAGCTAATAACTAGACAATTGATAATGAGTACAAATCTCTCAATATTTATATGTGGACATGTAAATTTACATGCTGCGACATTAATTCGCATTATACCATGTGGAAGTCATAAATATTTTCACTTAATACTTGATTTTGGCCAAGAGCCAAATATTTTCCACCTTAGAACATTGGTTGTGCAGTGTATGTTCCAATTGTATCACCACAATACAATAAAATGGTTCTTCAAAGAAAGATGGTAATATATTTTGGATATAAAACATCTTCAATCATAAGATATATTGAACTCATGATGGGTGAGGTTTTTACAGCACGTTTTGCTGATTGTCATTTTAATAAAACATTGTTCCCTAGATTAGGGGGAGAAAAAAAATAAAAAATAAAAATAAAATGATGCTTCATGATGTGAACATCAATTAAGGTATATTGAACTCGCACAAAAGAATGTGAAACGAAAGTTCAAAAATAATGCATATGCAAAAACTTGCAAATTAATTACTTTATGCATTTACAGATATAAAAAAAGTGACTAAATCATATATACCAGCGATAAATGCTCCAGCTCGAACTGAAATTCCAAAAGCTGGCAATAATGTCACTGTTGAGTCTTTGCCACGCATCAAACGTGGAAGATCAATTGGTTCCGAAGATAAAAATCCTCGAAAAAGAAAATCAGCTGATAATGAGGTAAAAGAAAGTGTTCAAGAAGAACCACAAATCAATATTCCTTCTGCAGAGGATATTGATAAATGTAAATACTAAAATTGCGATAAATTATGCAATATTATGGAACTGAAATGAAATTAAAATCTCTATGAGATATTTTCATATAATGTTACAATGACATCATGAATAAAGATGATGATCTGGAACTAAAATCTGTCATTGAATATACAAAATGGACATGATTGAGCTCAATGGAAAGGAGCAATACGAGCTGAATTAGAATCGCTCGATAAAAGAAAAGTTTTCGGATCAATCGTTATCACTTTTAAAGATGTGAAACGTATGGGATACAAATGAATTTTTATCCAAAAAGAAATGTGCAAATGAAGTTACAAGGCAAAACTAGACTTGTAACTCAATATTTCCCACAAAGACCAGAAATGAATTAGGAGGAAAACTTATCCTCCTGTAATGGATACAATTACTTATTAGATACTTAATCAACCTGGTAGTTATTTAAATGCATCTCATGAATGTTGTTACTACTTATCTGTATGGATCACTTAATAGTGATATATATGAATATACCTAAAGGGTTAAGGTATCATAAGCATCTAATGTAAAACCCAAGGGAATATATTCCATTAAATCACAAAGATTTCTAAATGGGTTTATACAAATGGGACGTATGTGGTATAACCGATTAAATGACTACTTGATAAAAAAAAGGGTATACATATAAACTTATTTTGCACGTATGTTTTATAAAAACAATGTTCGGATATGAGATCGTAGTTGTTTATGTCAATGTTCTTAACATCATATGAACAAATAAAGAAATCTATGAAATCATTCAACTTCTAAAGAATTATTTTGAAATGAAAGATCTTAAAAAAAAACCAAGTATTACCTTGGATTGCAAATTCAGCATATGCCTAATGGTTTACTTGTACATCAAACAACTTATACCGAAAAGATTTTAAAACATTTTTTTAAAGACAAACTCATTGTTGTTAGATCACTCAATATTGACACTGATCTATTCCATCCCTGCGAAGATCATGAAAATCTTAACAGATCGGAAGTTCCATTTTTTTTAGTGCAATTGAGGTTCTTATGTATCTTATAGATTGTACAAGACCTGACATTTCTCTTGCAGTTAATTTGTTGGCAAGATTCAGCTCAAATGACAATGGAGCGGGATCAAACACATATTTTGATACCCTTGAGGAACTGCTTATTTAAAATTATTTTATTCTAACGCTTCAAAACAAGATTTGGTTGATTATGTATATGCAGGTCATTCATCAAATCCTCATAAAGATAAATCTCAAACTCGATATGTATTCCTAAATGGAGGTACCACAAAATCATGGCGTTCTTAAAATAAACACTTGTTGCAACATCATCAAATCATGACGAAGTGATTGTATTATATGAAACTACTCGAAAATGTGTTTGGTTGAGATCAATGACACAAATCATTAATGATTCTTGTGGACTAGAACGCTATAAAAGACCAACAACTATCTTCACCAATAACTATATATGAAGATAATGCAGCTTGCATAATACAAATGAAAGAAGAGTATCAAAAGTGACAGAACAAAATATAAATGTTGATGAGGCGCCAAAACCATAGACGATCTTAACGGTCATAAGTTTGATGGAAAAGAATGGTATGTTGGTAAGGCTCAGAAAAGACTACAAGAGAATAGGAATTGAAACAAGGGTTTGAGCAAACCATGAAGGAGACTGTAGACAAATCACAGGTGCTAAACTTGTACATAAAAGATTTAGATGATACAGTTTCAGATGAAAACCTCAGATTTTTCTCATATACTCAAGATATCGTAAAAGACAACCAGATTAAAATGAGATACGTTCAATCAACAACTCTGCTGATCTTTATACCAAAGCACTGCTAACTGCTATTTTCAGAACACACGTTCATAATATTGGCATGAGGCATGTTCAGAAGATGTAACAACTCAGGCGTTGCCTACTTGAGGGGGAGTCAAATTTATGCTGCACTCTTTTTCCCTTAGCTAAAGTTTTATCCCAATGAGTTTTCTTTAGCAAGGTTTTTTAACGAGGCAGTACTAGTTATTCTCTAATAAAATTGTCATCCAAGGGGGAGTGTTATAAAATATCTAGATTGGATGTTAATTTTATTATTATTATATTTCTTGCATAGTAATATTTTATGCTATAAATAGACATGTATGGTAGCCATTTAAGGTGTACCATTTCTCTTGAAATATCAATATCAATATTTCTTCTCTCTTTTTTCTCTCTTTGTTCTTATAACCATTAAAGGTAGTTATAAGCCTACTGAATTATAACATATACAATATTTTACAAACTTACAATACCGCTTATTTTACATAAAGCATGAAATATAGCACACAATAACTTTGATACAAGATAGTTGTGAAGATAATTCTAGCTAGTACACAAGTCGTTCAGCAAAGGCAATAAAGACACGTAATTCATACGTCCAGAAACAAGTCATGCATTCTGGTTTTACTAGGACTACTTCCCATCCTTGGTCTTGTGGAACATAACCGTTATGGTCATTGATAAGACAGCGTGTTGTAACGTCGTCAAAGGGACGAGGGTTACGTAATGTCCAACAGTCCCGTAATAATCTAAAAACCTCATTTCTTACCCCAATTACCGACTCCGTCACTTGTGGAAACGTTTTGTTTAATAGTTGTAGCCCGATGTTCTTGTTCTCACTTTGGTGAGAAGCGAACATTACTAATCCGTAAGCATAACATGCTTCTTTATGTTGCATGTTAGCCGCTTTTTCTAAATCACGAAGTCCAATATTCGGATATATTGAGTCAAAATAATTTCTTAACCCGTTGCGTAAAATAGCATTTGGGTTCCCCGCAATATATGCGTCAAAGTAAACACATCGTAACTTATGGGTTTCCCAATGTGATATCCCCCATCTTTCAAACGAAAGTCTCTTATAAACCATGACATTCTTGGAACGTTCTTCGAATGTCTTACAAACTGATCTCGCCTTAAATAGTTGTGTCGAGGAATTCTGGCCGACTCTAGACAAGATTTCATCAATCATGTCTCCAGGTAGGTCTCTTAAAATATTGGGTTGTCTATCCATTTTGTGTTTTTAAACTGTAAAATAGACAAGAGTTAGATTCATAAAAAAATACTTATTAATACAAGCAATTTTTACATATATCATAAAGCATAAGAACACTATATTACATATATTACACCACACGAATACAACTATCTTATTCCGACTCGCTCGTTTCTTCTTCTTCAGTTTTGGTTCGTTTTGCCAAGTTTCTAGGGATATATGATGTTCCCCTAATACTAACCGTCGTTTTCCACAACGGTTTAGAAAAACCTGGTGGTTTAGAGGTTCCCGGGTCATTGTTACAACTTAAGGACTTCGGGGGTTGACGATACATATAAAGTTCATCGGGGTTGGAATTAGATTTCTCTATTTTTATGCCCTTTCCCTTATTATTTTCTTTTGCCTTTTTAAATTCAGTTGGGGTAATTTCTATAACATCATCGGAATTCTCGTCGGAATCCGATTCATCGGAGAATTGGTAATCCTCCCAATATTTTGCTTCCTTGGCGGAAACACCATTGACCATAATTAACCTTGGTCGGTTGGTTGATGATTTTCTTTTACTTAACCATTTTATTATTTCCCCCACCGGTTCTACTTCTTCATCCGGTTCCGATTCTTCTTCCGGTTCTGATTCTTCTTCCGGTTCCGACTCTTCTTCCGGTTCCTCTTCGGGAACTTGTGAATCAGTCCACGAATCATTCCAATTTACATTTGACTCTTCATTATTATTAGGTGAGTCAATGGGACTTGTTCTAGAGGTAGACATCTATCACATAATATCAAATGCGTTATGAGATTAATATATCACATAATATTCACATGTTAAAAATATATAGTTTCCAACAAAATTTGTTAAGCAATCATTTTTCAAGTAAACACGGTCGAAGTCCAGACTCACTAATGCATCCTAACAAACTCGATAAGACACACTAATGCAAAATTCTGGTTCTCTAAGACCAACGCTCGGATACCAACTGAAATGTCCCGTTCTTATTGATTAAAAACGTTCCATATTAATTGATTTCGTTGCGAGGTTTTGACCTCTATATGAGACGTTTTTCAAAGACTGCATTCATTTTTAAAACAAACCATAACCTTTATTTCATAGATAAAGGTTTTAAAAAGCTTTACGTAGATTATCAAATAATGATAATCTAAAATATCCTGTTTACACACGACCATTACATAATGGTTTACAATACAAATATGTTACAACAAAATAAGTTTCTTGAATGCAGTTTTTACACAATATCATACAAGCATAGACTCCAAATCTCGTCCTTATTTAAATATGCGACAGCGGAAGCTCTTAATAATCACCTGAGAATAAACATGCTTAAAACGTCAACAAAAATGTTGGTGAGTTATAGGTTTAACCTATATATATCAAATTATAATAATAGACCACAAGATTTCATATTTCAATACACATCCCATACATAGAGATAAAAATCATTCATATGGTGAACACCTGGTAACCGACATTAACAAGATGCATATATAAGAATATCCCCATCATTCCGGGACACCCTTCGGATATGATATAAATTTCGAAGTACTAAAGCATCCGGTACTTTGGATGGGGCTTGTTGGGCCCGATAGATCTATCTTTAGGATTCACGTCAATTAGGGTGTCTGTTCCCTAATTCTTAGATTACCAGACTTAATAAAAAGGGGCATATTCGATTTCGATAATTCAACCATAGAATGTAGTTTCACGTACTTGTGTCTATTTTGTAAATCATTTATAAAACCTACATGTATTCTCATCCCAAAAATATTAGATTTTAAAAGTGGGACTATAACTCACTTTCACAGATTTTTACTTCATCGGAAAGTAAGACTTGGCCACTGGTTGATTCACGAACCTATAACAATATATACATATATATCAAAGTATGTTCAAAATATATTTACAACACTTTTAATATATTTTGATGTTTTAAGTTTATTAAGTCAGCTGTCCTGGTTAGTAACCTATAACTAGTTGTCCACAGATAGATGTACAGAAATAAATCGATAAATATTATCTTGAATCAATCCACGACCCAGTGTATACGTATCTCAGGATTGATCACAACTCAAACTATATATATTTTGGAATCAACCTCAACTCTGTATAGCTAACTCCAACATTCACATATAGAGTGTCTATGGTTGTTCCGAAATATATATAGATGTGTCGACATGATAGGTCGAAACATTATATACGTGTCTATGGTATCTCAAGATTACATAATATACAATACAAGTTGATTAAGTTATGGTTGGAATAGATTTGTTACCAATTTTCACGTAGCTAAAATGAGAAAAATTATCCAATCTTGTTTTACCCATAACTTCTTCATTTTAAATCCGTTTTGAGTGAATCAAATTGCTATGGTTTCATATTGAACTCTATATTATGAATCTAAACAGAAAAAGTATAGGTTTATAGTCGGAAAAATAAGTTACAAGTCGTTTTTGTAAAGGTAGTCATTTCAGTCGAAAGAACGACGTCTAGATGACCATTTTAGAAAACATACTTCCACTTTGAGTTTAACCATAATTTTTGGATATAGTTTCATGTTCATAATAAAAATCATTTTCTCAGAATAACAACTTTTAAATCAAAGTTTATCATAGTTTTTAATTAACTAACCCAAAACAGCCCGCGGTGTTACTACGACGGCGTAAATCCGGTTTTACGGTGTTTTTCGTGTTTCCAGGTTTTAAATCATTAAGTTAGCATATCATATAGATATAGAACATGTGTTTAGTTGATTTTAAAAGTAAAGTTAGAAGGATTAACTTTTGTTTGCGAACAAGTTTAGAATTAACTAAACTATGTTCTAGTGATTACAAGTTTAAACCTTCGAATAAGATAGCTTTATATGTATGAATCGAATGATGTTATGAACATCATTACTACCTTAAGTTCCTTGGATAAACCTACTGGAAAAGAGAAAAATGGATCTAGCTTCAACGGATCCTTGGATGGCTCGAAGTTCTTGAAGCAGAATCATGACACGAAAACAAGTTCAAGTAAGATCATCACTTGAAATAAGATTGTTATAGTTATAGAAATTGAACCAAAGTTTGAATATGATTATTACCTTGTATTAGAATGATAACCTACTGTAAGAAACAAAGATTTCTTGAGGTTGGATGATCACCTTACAAGATTGGAAGTGAGCTAGCAAACTTGAAAGTATTCTTGATTTTATGTAACTAGAACTTGTAAAATATATGAAGAACACTTAGAACTTGAAGATAGAACTTGAGAGTGATCAATTAGATGAAGAAAATTGAAGAATGAAAGTGTTTTTAGGTGTTTTTGGTCGTTGGTGTATGGATTAGATATAAAGGATATGTAATTTTGTTTTCATGTAAATAAGTCATGAATGATTACTCATATTTTTGTAATTTTATGAGATATTTCATGCTAGTTGCCAAATGATGGTTCCCACATGTGTTAGGTGACTCACATGGGCTGCTAAGAGCTGATCATTGGAGTGTATATACCAATAGTACATACATCTAAAAGCTGTGTATTGTACGAGTACGAATACGGGTGCATACGAGTAGAATTGTTGATGAAACTGAACGAGGATGTAATTGTAAGCATTTTTGTTAAGTAGAAGTATTTTGATAAGTGTCTTCAAGTCTTTCAAAAGTGTATGAATACATATTAAAACACTACATGTATATACATTTTAACTGAGTCGTTAAATCATCGTTAGTCGTTACATGTAAATGTTGTTTTGAAACCTTTAGGTTAACGATCTTGTTGAATGTTGTTAACCCATTGTTTATTATAACAAATGAGATGTTAAATTATTATATTATCATGATATTATGATATATAATATATCTTAGTATGATGTATATACAGTTAAATGTCGTTATAACGATAATCGTTACATATATGTCTCGTTTCGAAATCATTAAGTTAGTAGTCTTATTTTTACATATGTATTTCATTGTTAATACACTTAATAATATATTTACTTATCATTTAACATAATTAACCAAGTGTATCAATATCTTAATATGATTCATATGTACCTAGTAAGACGTTGTTATAACGATAATCGTTATATATATCGTTTTCGAGTTTCTTAAATTAATAGTCTCATTTTTATGTATATAACTCATTGTTAAAATACCTAATGAGATACATACTTATAATAAAAACATGTTAACTATATATATAACCATATATATGTCATTGTATAGTTTTTACAAGTTTTAACGTTCGTGAATCACCGGTCAACTTGGGTGGTCAATTATCTATATGAAACATATTTCAATTAATCAAGTCTTAACAAGTTTGATTGCTTAACATGTTGGAAACATTTAATCATGTAAATATCAATCTCAATTAATATATATAAACATGGAAAAGTTCGGGTCACTACAGGTATGGCACAACTCGTTTACGAGCAGTAACCCTACGACGATGGCCAAATGCGTCAGTAAAAGCACGACCTCCATTCACCCCTGGAATGACGGTGCCGTCGAAACGGTACCGCTTCTTCGGCGGGGTGGAGGGTGCCTGAATAGGTCTATCAGCAGGATCCTCATCATCGCTGGAGTCATCTGATGATGAAGAATCGGTGGATGATGAGTCATCCGAATCGTGTGGTGGTGACACTGGTGGCTGAGCTGGTAATCCGAAGCGTCTGAAGGCGGCCAACATCTGTCTGTGTCTGCCTGGCGGAATCACGACTAAACATCCGTCGGGAGTGCGTCGGCAAGGCGTGCGCATGTGGTTATGAAACGGCCCTTCCCCGAACTCCTCGGGGATCTCAATACCACCAATGCGGGGCTGTGACCTCGAGGGTCTGGGAGCAGACACTGGGGCAGGTGCACTAGTACCAGCTCCGGAAGTGGAAGCGCCGGGATCACTAGTGGGTGTCGGGGCCGGTGTATCGGCAGTAGCAGCAGCAGGTGTAGCAGTAGGTAGGGCGACGGGGTCTGAGTCTGTACTGCCCGAAATGCCAGCAGGTGGAACATCCGACATCTGAACAAGGAAAAATAAATTTTCCATGTCAGTATGTCATAAAGCAAGCAAATAATAGGCCAACAGTTTAAATCATGTATAACGGTAACTAACATGGAAATAACAGCAATTCGTGTGAAGGTAGCATGCAATCGAAAGCAAGTAGCATCATGCAGTAGTGAAATCATGTAGTAGCATACGGCATATAGCGGAAAAAGTAAGCAGTAGCATGCAGTAAATTCAGCGGAAACAAGTAAACTAGCAAGTTGTAGATTAGTCCTATTAGTGAATCCTACTCGGGTCGGTCTTAGACTCACTAATGCAACCTAATTCCCTACAACCAATGCTCTGATACCAAATGTGATGCCCCGTACTAAATCATCATATACGGACCATCAACAACAGGATCATTACAAGGTTAAGTACTATATGCGTTTTCAAAAAGAATTTGCATTCATAATTATGTCAAACCAACATCGAAAGTTTTACATTCCAAAAGTATGCTTCACTAAGTAGAAGCAATAATTAAGTGTACGTGACCCCACATGGTCGTTACAAGTCATAATTCAAAAGTACTAATTTTTGAATGCAAAGTAAAGTAGTTCATGCGTGGACAACTCTAAGCAGCGGTGTCTATAGCACAACAAGTAAGACAGCGGAAGCAACCTCAAGCACCTGAGAAATACATGTTTAAAAATGTCAACACAAAGGTTGGTGAGCTATAGTTTAAGTATAACAGTATGTAAGGTAGGCCACGAGATTTCAGTGCTACAAAGAGCGTTTCAAAACAGTATGATAAAGTATATGTTAACCGTGGGCACTTGGTAACTAACTTAACGTTTATACCCCCTGAAAGTACACTTGGCAAGTGCGTATGTATACGAAGTATTAAACACTCGTTAAATGCTAGCGCGACTAGCCTGAGTGGGGATGTCAAACCCTATGGATCCATATCTAAGATTCGCGTTCATGGTTCAAAAACCAATGATTAAACGTTACCGAGCTAAAGGGAATGTTTATGCCGTTGTATAACCCACACATATATAAGTTTAAGTACTCGTGCCTAGTATGTAAAACATAAAATCCGCATGTATTCTCAGTTCCCAAAATAAGTTAAAGTAAAAAGGGAATGCTATAACTCACAATGATATGTAGCGGTAAAGTAGTAGTCGGGAAAGGTGTGCAAGTAACCGTTCCGAGGTCCTCAACCTAAGTCAAATAGTACTAAGTCAGTAAATTGTCTTAATAGGTTTAAAATTATGTAATTAAGGTCTTAAGGGTCATCATCAATCATCATTAAACAAAAGGCGTAAAGTAGGTTTCGTTTATGAAAGTAGTTTAAAACAAAGTCTGATTTCAGTCAGTCACCACGGCCTCTACCCTTAATGAATTAAGGTGAGACCAGTGGCTATGGCTCCGTCTATGAGTCCCTTAAGTGTGGTAAAAATTCCTGAAGCAAACTCGTCTTCGTTTGACCGTGGTGACGGTCTAAGTGCGAGTAGGTCAGAAATTTCTGCACAACGTTAAAGGACATAGTGACGATCGGAGGGCCATAAATCCTAAACCGTAACTCGGATTAAGATGAGTCCTATATGAAAAGTTATCTACTCGAAAAGTTCTATCCAAAAATCAAGGTTAGAACAGCGCAGGTCTATGGTATGTTATAGAAACATCAGATCAGTAGCTTTTAGACAGAAACAGTGAGTTTAAAAGGGTTCTTGTGGTCTTGGTGCTTGATGTTCATCATGGTTCTCATCCTTGATGCATATAGCTTCAAGTGTACAACTCATTGATGTATCTACATCATCTTAACCAAGTCTTGACCATCACAACCCTAGTGCAAGTCTAACACATGAAGCACAACTCACTTAAGAGTTGCATGTAGTTTGATGAACCAAAGTTACATCAAAGTCCTAGGTTTGACACTTACATGAACTATAATAGAAATATTGAACTATAAACTTGAAAGTTAACTAACTAATCAAGATCATAAGTAGTAGAACATAGTTCTTAGTTTGATCTTGAAGATCCAAGACTCAAAAGTCTAGATCCAAAGTTATATTTAAAGAAAACTTATTTGTGTGTTCTTGAACTTTCAAAGTTAACTTAATTTGTTCAAGAGATATGAGATCAAGACTAACTTGTAGTACTTGACCATATAAACTAACTACATGAAATTAAAGTGCATAAAATGAAGAAGTAAACTTAAATAAACAAGAAAAGGTTCATGGTTGTTCATACTTTAAAGATTCAAACCAAAGTTTGATCTTTAGAAAGTAAACTTTAAAGTTTACTTCATGAGCTTCAAGTATGTCTTTAACAACACATGAACTTGCAATCTTTTAAGAAAGTATATGTAGAACCATAACTAGTAAGTTATGTTCTTGAGTGTTCTTGATAAATACAAGATATAATGAAGAATAAAACTAGTAAGTTAGATTCTTGAAACCAAGTAAGTAAATAACTAACAACTACTAGTAATCAACACAAGTAAACAAAGATTAAAACAAACAAAGTATGATGATGATTATGGAATGTTTGAATTCGGTTTTAATCAAGAAAGAAGAAGAGAAAAACTCAAGACACTTACAAGATTTAGAGAGAAAAGTGAGAGAGAAAGTTGAGAGTTATTTTGTGTGTGTGTTTTGGAATGAAGAATGCAAGTAATGAAGTAGTAAAAAAAAAAATTAAAACTCCCCTACCACCTAAGGAGGCCGACGGTTTGGTTCAAAGGAGGGGGAAGAGGAAAACACACTAGTTACTTGTATGATAAAGCCTTTAAAGTTGGATAATGGGTGTTAGTTCATGGGGATTATAAGGTAACTAGATTCTTATTGTTCAAACTAACTAGTTACCATTTAATTGATACTTACACTTTGAAAGAGTGGGCTAACTAAGCCCAATTAAAGGTAGGGTGGGCTTACAAGTCTTAATTCATGAGTCCATTAACTAATCAAAGCCCAAGTTCAATTAATAACAAGTTAATCCAATTGAAGCCCAAGTAACTAACTAATAGTCTTAGTTAATTAAAATGATTAATAAATTTAATCATGAATGTAAATAATACTTGAAAATATTATTCGTGAAAGTTCCGGGTGTCACAAAGACGTTTCGGGCACTTAAAAGTCAAGTACGGGCAATCATGGTAACATGTAAATGTAATAACATACATTCGTTTAATCACACGTATTAATAATAATAATTATTAATAAATAAACGTTGGAAATTCCAAGGTCGTTACATTACCCACCTGTTAAAGAAAATTTCGTCCCGAAATTTAGGCTGAGGTAGATGGAGGAGTCGGGAAAAGGTGAGGATACTTTCGCATCATTTGATCCTCTCGCTCCCAAGTAAACTCAGGTCCTCATTTGGCATTCCATCGTACTCGGACGATCGGAATCTTGTTGCGTTTCAAAGTTTTGATCTCACGATCCATAATTTTAACAGGTTCTTCCACAAAGTGGAGTTTGTCATCAATAGTAAGTTCCTCCAATGGTATGATCAGTTCAGGTGGAGCAAGACACTTCTTCAAGTTTGATACGTGGAAGGTAGGATGAACTGAACTCAGTTGTGTTGGAAGATCAAGACGATACGCAACGGGTCCAACACGCTCCAAAATTTCAAAAGGACCAATGTACCGCGGGTTTAACTTTCCGCGCTTCCCAAAACGGATCACACCCTTCCAAGGTGCAACCTTCAACATAACACGGTCTCCAACATTGAATTCAAAGTCCTTACGTTTAAGATCGGCATAACTCTTTTGGCGATCACGGGCAGTCTTAGGTCTAGCTTGAATCTGAGCAATCTTCTCCGTGGTTTCGTGGACTACCTCGGGTCCGGTGATTTGCTTTTCGCCTACTTCGGCCCAACAATTAGGAGATCGGCACTTACGGCCATACAATGCTTCAAAAGGTGCAGCATTAATGCTAGAGTGATAACTGTTGTTGTACGAGAATTCGGCAAGTGGCAAATGTCTTTCCCAGGCCTTTCCAAAATCAATGACACATGCATGCAGCATGTCCTCCAAGGTCTGAATCGTTCGTTCACTTTGCCCGTCAGTCTGAGGATGATAAGCAGTACTCATGTCGAGACGAGTTCCCATGGCTTCTTGCAAAGAACGCCAAAATCTAGAAGCAAAACGGGGATCGCGATCGGAGATGATCGATAAAGGTACACCATGACGAGATACAACCTCCTTGATGTAAACTTGAGCAAGTCTTTCCATTGTATCAGTTTCCTTCATCGCTAGGAAGTGTGCAGATTTGGTGAGGCGGTCAACAATAACCCAAATGGTATCGTACCCGCCCACCGTCTTTGGCAGCTTGTTGATAAAATCCATTGGAATCCTTTCCCACTTCCATTGTGGGATCTCCGGTTACTGTAGTAATCCAGAAGGTCTCTGATGCTCGGCTTTAACCTTTGAGCAAGTCAAACACTTACCAACATAAGTCGCAACATCCTTCTTAAGGTTCGGCCACCAATACTATTCCTTAAGGTCGTGGTACATCTTTCCGGCGCCGGGGTGAATCGAATATCTCGATTTGTGTGCTTCATCAAGTATAAGGTTCCGTAGATCTCCATAAAGAGGTACCCAAATTCTTCCGGCATAACATCGAAGTCCAGACTCCCTAACCTCGAATCAAGAGACAAGTATGTTCAAATGTTCATGAGATATGTTCTCCTCCTTGAGAGCCTCAACTTGGGCTACTCTGATCTGGTTGTTGAGGTTCGAATGGATGGTGATGTTCAGAACCCTAACACAAAGAGGTGCCGTTCTCTCCTTTCGGCTTAAAGCGTCAGCTACAACATTGGCCTTGCCAGGGTGATAACGGAGTTCACAGTCGTAGTCGTTGAGCATCTCGATCCATCGACGCTGTCTCATATTCAGTTGCTTCTGATCAAAGATGTGCTGGAGACTCTTGTGATCGGTGAAAATAGTGCTCTTAGTTCCATACAAATAATGTCTCCACAATTTAAGCGCAAAGACAACGGCTCCAAGTTCAAGATCATGTGTAGAGTAGTTCCGCTCGTGAATCTTCAATTGGCGGGAGGCATAGGCAATAACTTTTGATCGATGCATCAGTACACAACCAAAACCACTCTTCGATGCATCACAATAAACAACGAAATCATCACTGCCTTCGGGAAGTGATAGGATAGGTGTGGTGGTCAACTTCTTCTTCAAGGTTTGGAATGCTGATTCGTGTGCGGGTTCCCAAGTGAACTTCTTGCCCTTGTGAGTCAGTGCGGTCAAAGGACGCGCAATCAGAGAAAATCCTTCGATGAATCTTCGGTAATAACCGGCGAGACCTAGGAATTGGCGAATATGCGTCGGAGTAGTGGGGGTCTCCCACTTGCTGATGGCTTCAATCTTGGCGGGATCAACTTTGATACCCTGGTCGCTTACAACATGACCCAAAAATTGTACTTCCTTCAACCAAAATTCACACTTGGAGAATTTGGCGTAAAGTTGCTCTTGTCTTAAGAGTTTAAGCACTAATCGGAGGTGTTGCTCATGTTCTTCTTCGCCCTTAGAGTAGATGAGGATATCATCTATGAAGACGATAACAAACTTGTCCAAGTAAGGCTTGCAGACACGATTCATGAGGTCCATGAACATGGCAGGTGCATTTGTCAAACCGAATGGCATCACGAGAAACTCATAATGACCATAACGGGTCCTGAATGCAGTTTTCATCACGTCACTTTCCTTTACCCTCAGCTGGTGATATCCGGATCGCAAATCGATCTTTGAATAAACGCTCGATCCTTGTAGTTGATCAAAAAGATCATCAATTCGTGGAAGAGGATACCGATTCTTGATAGTCAGTTTGTTGAGTTCACGGTAGTCGATACACATACGGAAGGATCCATCCTTCTTCTTCACAAACAGAACAGGTGCGCCCCAAGGCGAGAAACTTGGTTGGATAAATCCTCGGTCTAACAGCTCTTGTAGTTGACTCTGTAATTCTTGCATCTCGGAAGGTGCGAGTCTATAAGGTGCGCGAGCTACAGGTGCAGCTCCTGGCACTAAATCAATCTGAAACTCTACTGCTCTCTGCGGCGGCAATCCAGGTAATTCCTCTGGGAAGACATCGGAAAATTCGTTCACAATTCGAACGTCGTTCACGCTCTTCACCTCAGTTTCTACCGCTTTCACATGTGCTAGGACAGCAAAGCGTCCCTTCTTAATAATCTTTTGCGCTTTCACGCAACTATGAGGTTCAACTTCGAGGTACATCTCTCTCCATAGATAACCAGTGGTTCGCCATCTCCTTGTGGTATGCCAAGTGCTTTATCTCCACAGATAATATCGGCCTTTATCTTGCTCAACCAATCCATACCGACGATCACGTCAAAACTTCCCAGTTTGATAGGTATCAAGTCAATTTCGAAATCTGCACCAGCTATGTTGATAATAGCTCCACGACTAATATGGTCAACCTTTTCAAGTTTTCCATTTGCGACCTCGACAAGCATACTCTCTTTTAACGGGACTAATGACCAATTAATCTTATCGCAGAAATGTCTACATACATAACTTCTATCCGCACCAGTATCAAACAAGACAGAAGCTAAAAGATTGTTGATTGTGAATATACCTGTCACCAAGTCGGGGTTATCGCGTGCATCCCTCGTATTAACATTGAAGGCTCTACCTCGGGGTGGTCCTCCGTCTTTTCGCTTGTTTAGGCACGCGTTTCTGAAATGGCCCGTCTGCCCGCATTCGTAACACTTCTTCGGCCCTGTGGGGTTCGGCTTCCCATTCAAAGTGGTGACCTTACAGTCTTTTCCGATATGCCCAGCCCGTTGGCATTTCTCACAAACAACATTGCAATACCCAGTGTGGTGTTTGTAACACCTCTTGCATTGAGGTAGGGTTCCCTTGTAGTTCGGGTTGGAGTTGGTGTTGTTGTTGGGATTAGGGTTTCCACCGTTGTTGTGCCTCTTGGCGGGGGTTTGATCGTAGTTTCTCCCTCTGTTGTTGTTGTTGTTGTTGTTGTTGTTGTTGTTGTTGTTGTTGTTGTTGTTGTTGTTGTTGTGGTTATTGTGGTTGTTGTCCCATTTCCTCTTTTCGCTACTACCAGCCTCAAACTTAGCCTTCTCCGGCTCATCAATAAGAATCTGATTCATGAGAGTATGCGCCATGCGCATTGCTTCGGGAACATTCGGTGGTTTGGATGAGGTAACATTACCCTTGATGGACTTAGGAAGTCCCGAGAAGTATTTCTCCAAGCGCTTAAATTCGGGGGTGACCATGGTCGGACACATAAGAGCCAACTCCAAAAACCTACGATTGTAACTGTTAAGGTCGTTCCCTACGGCCTTTAATTGCATGAATTCGATTTCCATCTTCTGGATTTCAGTTCTCGGACAATACTCATCAATCATAGCCGCCTTGAATTACTCCCATGGCGTAGCATACGCCTCATCGATACCTTTTGCTTGAGCTAACGTGTTCCACCACGTTAGCGCGCCGTCAGATAGCGTGCAAGATGCAAACTTGGTCTTATTGTCCTCCGAACAGTTGCTAACTCGGAATACTGATTCAAGTTTCTCGAACCATCTGGTGAGACCAACCGGTCCCTCGGTGCCGCTGAAGTTATGCGGTTTGCAGCTCTGGAATTCCTTATATGTGCACCCATTTCGAACGGGTGGAATAACCGGTGGTGGTGGCGGTGGAGCTTCGAGATTTCTTTCTGCTAGGGCTGCAGCGACCCGTTCGTTGATCATGTCCTCAATCTGGGCGGCGGTAGGTGTGGATCTTCTGTTAGCCATGATATTCTAAACAAACATTTTGACCCAAGTCAAAATCCAGCATTCGATATGTAGTAATATAGTACATAGTAACCAACATGGAATCAAAACATCACATGTTATTAAATAATGCATCTAGGTACAAATACCACAGAATCATCGTACAACAATGTAAATAGAACATCGTGCAAGAATTAAATAATGCAAAGTTTCAGAAGCAAACTCGTCTTCGTTTGACCGTGGCGACGGTCTAAGTGCGAGTTTGTCAGAAATTTCTGCACAACGTTAAAGGACATAGTGACGATCGGAGGGCCATAAATCCTAAACCGTAACTCGGATTAAGATGAGTCCTATATGAAAAGTTATCTACTCGAAAAGTTCTATCTAAAAATCATGGTTAAAACAGCCCAGGTTTACTGGTCTGTTACAGAAACATCAGATCAGTAGCTTTTGGACAGAAACAGTGAGTTTAAAAGGGTTCCGGTGGTCTTGGTGCTTGATGTTCATCATGGTTCTCATCCTTGATGCATCTAGATCATCTTAACTAAGTCTTGACCATCATAACCCTAGTGCAAGTCTAAGACATGAAGCACAACTCACTTAAGAGTTGCATGTAGTTTGATGAACCAAAGTTACAACAAAGTCTTAGGTTTGACACTTACATGAACTATAATAGAAATATTGAACTATAAACTTGAAAGTTAACTAACTAATCAACATCATAAGTAGTAGAACATAGTTCTTAGTTTGATCTTGAAGATCCAAGAATCAAAAGTCTAGATCCAAAGTTATATTTAAAGAAAACTTATTTGTGTGTTCTTGAACTTTCAAAGTTAACTTAATTTGTTCAAGAGATATGAGATCAAGACTAACTTGTAGTACTTGACCATATAAACTAACTACATGAAATTAAAGTGCATAAAATGAAGAAGTAAACTTAAATAAACAAGAAAAGGTTCATGGTTGTTCATACTTTAAAGATTCAAACCAAAGTTTGATCTTTAGAAAGTAAACTTTAAAGTTTACTTCATGAGCTTCAAGTATGTCTTTAACAACACATGAACTTGCAATCTTTTAAGAAAGTATATGTAGAACCATAACTAGTAAGTTATGTTCTTGAGTGTTCTTGATAAATACAAGATATAATGAAGAATAAAACTAGTAAGTTAGATTCTTGAAACCAAGTAAGTAAATAACTAACAACTACTAGTAATCAACACAAGTAAACAAAGATTAAAACAAACAAAGTATGATGATGATTATGGAATGTTTGAATTCGGTTTTAATCAAGAAAGAAGAAGAGAAAAACTCAAGACACTTACAAGATTTAGAGAGAAAAGTGAGAGAGAAAGTTGAGAGTTATTTTGTGTGTGTGTTTTGGAATGAAGAATGCAAGTAATGAAGTAGTAAAAAAAATTAAAACTCCCCTACCACCTAAGGAGGCTGACGGTTTGGTTCAAAGGAGGGGGAAGAGGAAAACACACTAGTTACTTGTATGATAAAGCCTTTAAAGTTGGATAATGGGTGTTAGTTCATGGGAATTATAAGGTAACTAGATTCTTATTGTTCAAACTAACTAGTTACCATTTAATTGATACTTACACTTTGAAAGAGTGGGCTAACTAAGCCCACTTAAAGGTAGGGTGGGCTTACAAGTCTTAATTCATGAGTCCATTAACTAATCAAAGCCCAAGTTCAATTAATAACAAGTTAATCCAATTAAAGCCCAAGTAACTAACTAATAGTCTTAGTTAACTAAAACGATTAATAAATTTAATCATGAATGTAAATAATACTTGAAAATATTATTCGTGAAAGTTTCGGGTGTCACAAAGACGTTTCGGGCACTTAAAAGTCAAGTACGGGCAATCATGGTAACATGTAAATGTAATAACATACATTCGTTGAATCACACGTATTAATAATAATAATTATTAATAAATAAACGTTGGAAATTCCAAGGTCGTTACAGTTAATGGTGAAAATATTTTAACGGGTAGGTAATACCCGAGGAATATTTAGATTTCACATTAATAAGTTACACTGTACATTCTTCGAATCTAATTCAACAGTCGTTTACTATCCTACTTACGTCCACCGATATACAAATCCGTTCACCACAGAATAACCATATTCATCCAATTTCATATTTGGATTTTGATTTATCAAAAATCAAGTGGCATAATGAAGGAAACATTTGACAAAATAAAATTTGTTAGAAACAAACAAATTAACTATGAGAAATTTTGTTAAGAATCCACGCTAACTGTTCCTAACTAATTGTTCCCAGCTAACTGATTACAATTTATTTATCGCATTTTATTTATCGCAATTTAATTATCGCAATTTTATTTATCGTCATTTAATTTCCGTTATTTACTTTACGCATTTTTTTTTATCGTCATTTAATTTCTGTTATTTATTTTACACACTTTAAATATCGGGACACGTATACAAGGTTTTGACATATCATATCGACGCATCTATATATATTATTTGGAATAACCATAGACACTCTATATGCAGTAATGCGGGAGTTAGCTATACAGGGTTGAGGTTGATTCTACAATAATATATATAGTTTGAGTTGTGATCGAGTCTGAGACATGTACACGGGTCACGATATGTATTAATTAATTCGAATATTATATATTAAACTATATATGAATTATTGGACTGTTAACTGTGGACTATCGACTGTGGACTAATAACATTGGACAATTAAAATGAATTAAAATATTGATTAAAACATATGAAACTAAATAATTCTTCAAGTTTGCCACTTGATTTCATCATAAACCTCATTTGTATCTTGACGATTACAATCTGCGTTCAAACCTTTCGTGATTCTTGAAAACACCTCAATCGGAAGGATGAACTAACCGCATTTCATCTACGGAAGAAAAGATTGATGCATATAGCCATGCACCTGAAAATACTCGAAACTTGAGTAAACGTTTAACACGTATCTGTGCTAGTTTTTTTGGCATTATAATTACCGAAAATAATCTTGCAACTCCTGTTCGAGATAGCTAATTTTGTCACAACTCCAGCAAATTAACTTCGATTTTCGTTCGAAACAACATTATTATAACCTTGATATATATGCGTACTCTTTTATTGTTACTGGGGAACCTTTTATATTCCATCATATTACCAGCAGACGTACCAGTAACCTCGTTGCTCCTTGGTTTAAATCTCTCCGACAAATCACTATATTTATCTATTGAAGTCTCATCATGTACTCATCCGCATCTTGTAACGAGAACTGACATACCAATTACCGGGAATCAGCAATCAGTACTTTGAAAACTCACAGCATATCTACATCAACAGTTATATGTATAACATTCATTTCTTAGAATTATGATCTTTCATCTGAAATCCTGAAAGGCACTCAGTCTACAAATCAATACTTTGAATGTTGAAAAAGCTGAATGAAGCAGCAGAAACAGTAGACAACCGTAAATGAGCTTAACCATCAGAAGTTTGATGATAAAGAATGGAGTGTTAGGAACGCTCGATAGAAAATTTAGTACTGAAACTATGAAAGAAACCATGTACAAATCACAAAGAATAAGTTTGACTTCAAAGAATCTAAATGATTCAATGTCTGCTGAAATCTTTAGTGAATACCTTGCTTCTGACTCCAAACTCTTGCGGACAGATTTTCTTCACCATCCTTCGATATTAAAAATTCCAAGATATCATTGTATCTTTCATTATAAATATCCTCCATATTTCTGAAGATATTTTCATAACTATTCTTATCTAAAATCATTAATCTCATCATGATATCAGTGTTACATCATATAGAAACTGTTATTTTCTATATTCTGTAAAATTTTGAGCTTAAAATATGAATGTTATTGAAGTAATGTTGAGAACTGATGCATGAGTTAGTATAATATAATGACACTTGATCAACATGATTATATTACAGTAAGTCATGCTGAGTTTCTAAATGAGATATGATAATTCACAGATTATAACGTCATCATGTGCCATGTTACACGACTCTTACATTTTATCTGATATATAAACATATCAAGAACATATTTTCTTGATAGTTCTATCTTTTCTGGATATTCTGGTAACTTGACGAATCAAGATCGTGCTATTACCATTTCTTTCTTAGAACATTAACTATGTTCATTTCGAAGTTTATATCTATGAATTCTTGACCGTTGCTCGCTTTACTAGAGGTCGAGAGTATAATAAAAAGGCAAAGAGATCTAAAATATAAGGGAGAATATAAAGCCCAACAACAACACCGAAATTACAAACTGTGGATATCAGTGCGTATAGCAATATAAAGACACGGGAGGATTATAAATACAATAATCCCTAGAGCATAGTACAAATAAACAGATTCTTCCGGTGGGAGTTGGAAAAGAAGAACGATCATTGCGATAGTCAGAATAAGAACAAGGATTAGAACCGGATTAAGCATTATTATGATCTTTTAGATATATGAACTGAGAAAGAAGGTATAAAAATGGTGGAAACTAATGGAACGGAAAAGGTAAATTTATAATGTAAATATCAGACAGAGTAATCGAGGCAGATCACCGTATTTAATTATAGAGATCTTAATTCCCTTATTCGCCGAAGAATCAAATCTTTTAGATTTCGAAAATTTTCTTAAAATCCCTTGAATTCCAGAATTCAACCAAGACAACGTCAAAAGTTAAGACGCACCTTATGTTCTAAATTTAAACCTGACTACGTCAAAAATTAAAACAAATCGTTACTGCTCATTTCATTCTTTTGTGATAGCTTCACTCATACACTTCGAGAAATCGAATCGTTTTATCCAAATTATACAATGATGATAAAACTCTATTTATCAACTCATATTCGTCATGAAAACTTTTTTAGTGTTAACCATGACCACCTCACTCAAATTTCGGGACGAAATTTCTTTAACGGGTAGGTACTGTGATGACCCGGGAATTTCCGACTAAATTTAAACTAAATCTTTATATGTTTCTGACTTGATAAGCAAGGTCTGTAATATTGAGTCTTGAAAATTTTGAATTTTTTCATACATTCATTTAATCTTGACCTTCGACTGTTTTTGACGATTCACGAACCTTTAATTGTAAACCGAAATATAAATATAAATAAATATATATGTAAATAATTATATATAATATATTAAAAATATTAATGAATTATTATGTGATTCAGTTATGACAAAATATAACTTTAAATAACTAAAACTTGTTATTTTGAACATATAGAGTATGTTGGATGTAAATAATTTTTATTATTATTATCATTATTATTATCATTATTAATCAATATTATGATTATTAATATCAAATTAACATTTATATTAATAATTATTACTAATCTTTATTTTTTTTATTTATTGTATTATTATTATCTATTATTAATATGTATAATTACTTATTATAATTATAACAGCGGAATTTGAATCTGTGAGTATCACTATCAAACTTTAATTGAATTTGTTTCCTTTCTGATATTGTTACATGTCAATCCCATGCTACAGAATGCAAAACAAAATCTGTTTACAATCGACATCAACCTTTATCTATTTTATATTTTTTTTTACTGACCAATTCATGTCGCGCATCAAATACGGTATATAATTGATCAAAACATGTTAGTGATAAAGAAATTATTCAGTACTCTCATCATCTTTAACAAATATCAATTTCAAATAACCCTATTTGTTGATTTTAAAACAGAAACGAACTAAACAGCTCGTATTACTCTGTTCATGGTTCCAATTTTTAAACAGATCGATTTTGAATAAATTTCAAATTGTGTTAATATGGTTTTGTTAGTAATGTCTTACTTAATCTTTCTGCAAAGATTGAACTCTCAAATCGTTATAATGAACTTGAATTTCGGAGTCAAAGTATTCGAAGAAAAAGTCAAACGTTATGAATTTAGATCAAATTCGATTTTTCTGTTAAGTTTTAAGTTCAATTGAGATTTCCAATAGTTTCTAGGTGTGATTTTAAACATAACTCGTGTTGTAAACGTGGTCTGAAACCTGCTAAAATTTCGAGTTTGATTTTGAGTTCTAAATCCTAAAACAGCGACGGTTCCAAATTTTTTTTTATTTAATTCATTTTTTTTTTGCTGTTAATCAATAACAATTACGAAAGTTACTCTGTGTCATTTATAAATTTAAAAACACATTTATTATGTGGGCTATTATGATCCTGGGGTACTGAATTGGGTCGTTCGAAAAGAGAAGAAGAAGAGGGGTGAAAACAGTTAAGGGTTAAATGAAATTAAATGGAGAGATATTTCAGAAAAAAGGGCAATAGCCCAACGGTCTAGAGTGTTTGTGTGCTATCAGGAGGTCGCGGGTTCGAGCCTTGCTCGGGTCATTTTTTTCCTATGAAAGGCTTAAGAGGTAGTTTTCTTTTCACTTATTTATTTATTATTATTATTATCATTATTATTTGTTATTATTATTATTATTATTATTATTATTATTATTATTATTATTATTATTATTATTATTATTATTATTATTATTGTTATCATTATAATCATTATTATTGTTAAAATTTGTATCATAATTAATTAGTATTATAATTGGTGTTATAAGTATCATAAATGTTAATATTATAATTATAAGTATTGTAGCTATTATTATTATTATTATTATTATAAGTATGATATTATTATTAAAGTTAAAACTATGATATTATTATCATGGATAGGTTTATTATTATTATCAGTATGAAAATAATATAAATTATTACTTTCATGAATATTAGTATCGGTATCACTTTATAAATATTAGTATTATTGTTATTATTATAATTATTAACATAAGTATTATTAATATGATATTCATATTGTCACCACTAAAACTAAATTATTATTAGTACATCATTTTTATTACTAGTATCATTAATATTATTATTACTATTGATATTACTATAATTATTATTATTATCTGTATTGTGATATTTAATACTATCATTACCATCAAATACAACTTTTATTATTATTATTATTAAAATTATTTCACCAAATAAGTATGTTTTATATAAAAATATACCTAGAAGAAATATTACATATATGTAGGTATTAAACATATTAACAGTTTTCATATAAATATTTATATATAATAAATTAAGTAGTTTTAATATGATACCAATCAATCATATATATATATTAATATGACTATATAAATACTAATCAAATTAAATAAACACACAAGCTAAATACATATAAAATATAATGAAAAGATATATGATATGTACTTGTTTAAATACGATTAAATATTTTAATAGATATACAATTGATATAGGTTCGTGAATCCGAGGCCAACCCTATACTTGTTCAATATCGTTCTATGTATTTTTACTACAAAATTCATTAGGTGAGTTTCATTTGCCTTTTACCCTTTATGTTTTTGGGCTGAGAATACATGCGCAACTTTTATAACTGTTTTACGAAATAGACACAAGTAAATAAAACTACATTCTATGGCTGGATTATTAAACCGAATATGCCCCTTTTTAGTCTGGTAATCTAAGAATTAGGGAACAGACACCCTAATTGACGCGAATCCTAAAGATAGATCTATTGGGCCCAACAAGCCCCATCCAAAGTACCGGATGCTTTAGTACTTCGAAATTTATATCATGTCCGAAGGAGGGTCCCGGAATGATGGGGATATTCTTATATGCAAATTGTGAATGTCGGTTACCAGGTGTTCGATCCATATGAATAATATTTTGTCTCTATGCATGGGACGTATGTTTATGAGAAATGGAAATATGAAATCTTGTGGTCTATTAAAATTATAAAATAATTATTTATATTAAACTAATGAACTCACCAATCTTTTGGTTGACACTTTAAAGCATGTTTATTCTCAGGTATGAAAGAAGTCTTTCGCTGTACAATTGCTCATTTTAAAGCTATTACTTGGATTCATTCATGACATATTTCAAAAGACGTTGCATTCGAGTCGTTGAGTTCATCAAGATTATTATAAAGTCAATTATAGTTAGATATATTATAAAATGGTATGCATGTCATCAACTTTCAATGTAATGAAAGATTGTCTTTTCAAAAACGAATGCAATGTTTGTAAAATGTATCATATAGAGGTCAAGTACCTCGCGATGTAATCAACTGTTGTGAATCGTTTATAATCGATATGGACTTCGTCCGGATGGATTAGGACGGGTCGCTTCACTTTTGGCAATGAGGAACGGTACTTTTGGCATTGAGGAACGGCGCTCTTGGCTACTGATGGAAAATGGTGCCAAAACGTGTCCAAGAACGGCGCTTTTCATTTAGGAGCGGCACTTTTGATCATCAGGAGCGGCGCTCTTATCTTAGGTACGACGCTTTTGGAGCTGATTTCTGCACTTGTCATTTTCTTTGCCACTTTTGATCAAGACTTGGTCAATTTTACACCAAATCAAGCTTTTAGCCTTGAACCGACAATTTAGCGCAAATAATCAACTTTTAGCCCCAATGATACTCAAAACCGAATGAAATGAGGGAGATATTGCGAGATAAAACGTGTCTAAATAGAGCAATATCATGTTGTAAGAGTGTTGTTATATATTTAGTTTCATAGATCTTAAATACCTCGGATTTCTCCAACATTATATTTATCGTAAATTTTGAAAATACATTTATCTCAAGTCTTATACTCCGTGAATGGCCTAATCTTTCGATTTCCAGGACACCGGCCATCCTGATTTTGAAACGTAGATTAGTTAAGACACTTGTGCAGATTTAACCAAAGTACAAGTGGGATAAAGTTTATATAAATTGATAAAAACTCATTTCATTTATAAAACATTGAATCAAACAGTTATAATGATTTAATTGACAACAACATCAACAATCCTAAACTTACATCGAAATAAACACGAGAATTTATTCTAATATATTTTTATAATATTATAATCAATGAATCATAACATTTAATATATAAGCATGAAAATAGATAGAGATTAATAATAAAGTTTGTATATATATAAATATATAATATACATTTCGTAGGCAACATGAATACAATAGGCTTCTCGAGTTTCCTTCCCGCAGCACCTCATTTATTTATTTACATTGTAATAACTCGTCCTACATCGGCTACATATTGAAATTATTAGTCCCTTATAAGCTTAGAGTTGTGACTAATTAGTATCTCCTACCATGGTTTTAGTTATTAACCTGGAGATATCCGATTAATCCACTGCTTTAGCTTATAAGGGGTGATTGTCTCTCGAGTTGCGACGGGCACTTGGTTCGTGCAACTCTTAGGGCCTATTTGAGGGTGGTTTCATCTGGTATCAGAGTCATATGCCTATCGGGGTGTGACAGACACTCGGTTCGTGCATCTCTTGGGGCCAATTTGAGGGCCATTTCATCTGGTACCAGAGCCATAGTCTTCTCGGGGTGTGACGGATACTCGGTTCGTGCATCTCCCGAGGTATCCTTACGGGGTGTGATGAGCACGATGCTCGTACATTTCGTGGGGTATGGATCCTGGGTATTAAGAATGTTTCGGCCTGACGAGGACGTCAGGAATTTAAGTGCGGGAGTTTGTAATAACCTGTCCCACATCGGCTACATATTGAAAGTATTGGTCCCTTATAAGCTTAGAGTTGTGGCTAATTAGTATCTCCTACCATGGTTTTAGTTGTTAACCTAGAGATACCCGATTAGTCCACCGCTTTAGCTTATAAGGGGCGATTGACTCTCGAGTTGCAACGGGCACTCAGTTCGTACATCTCTTAGGGCCGATTGAGGGTCGTTTCATCTGGTATTAGAGCGATAGGCCTCACGGGGTGTGACAGACACTCGGTTCATGCATCTCCTGAGGTATCCTCACGTGGTGTGACGAGCACGATGCTCGTACATTTCTAGGGGTATGGATCTTGGGTATTAAGAATGTTTCGGCCTGACGAGGATGTCAAGAATTTAAGTGGGGGAGTTTGTAATAACCCATCCCACATCGGCTACATATTGAAAGTATTGGTCCCTTATAAGCTTAGAGTTGTGGCTAATTAGTATCTCCTACCATGGTTTTAGTTGTTAACCTGGAGATACCCGATTAGTCCACCGCTTTAGCTTATAAGGGACGATTGTCTTTTGAGTTGCGACGGGCACTCGGTTCGTGCGTCTCTTGGGGCTGATTTGGTCGTTTCATCTGATGCACGAAGAGATGCACGAACCGAGTGTTCGTCACACCCCGAGAGGCCTATGGCTCTCATACCAGATGAAACGACCCTCAAATCAGCCCTAAGAGATGCACGAACCGAGTGTCCGTCGCAACTCGAGAGACAATCACCCCTTATAAGCTAAAGCGGTGGACTAATCGGGTATCTCCAGGTGAACAACGAAAATCGTGGTAGGAGATACTAATTAGCCACAACTCTAAGATTATAAGGGACCAATACTTTCAATATGTAGCCGATGTGGGACGGGTTATTACATACATACTAACTAACCAACACAGAACCAAGATAGTAACTATTTTAGAGAGAGATTATAGAGAGAGTGTGTGTGAGTGAGTGAGTGAGTGTATGAGGGTGTATCAAATCAACTGATTGTCTGTTCTATTTTCGGGCGTAACGAGTCATCATATTCTCTCCAAGTTGCCGGTTTTTAAGGACCGGTCTCCAGTTTGAATCCCGAGTCGCCAGTTTGTAGCCGAGTCGCCAGTTTGATTCCACGGTGACCATATTGGGAACGTTTTGATCTTTGTGTATGAATTGGATAAACTTATAAGTCCCAGGTAGATCTTGATATACATCTCTTAAAGAAGTTCTGGCACCCTCAGTTAGTAATCCCGAACTTCCGTGGTGGTCATCTGGCAAAAGCCTGAATTAGAATTAGGGTTTCCAAAAACCCTAATTTTTACTTGTCTTGTATTACTTCAATTTAAGCTATGTGGATCATGACTACGAAAGATTATCTTAAATTTATAAGTCTTTGATTCCATGATTTAAGACTAAGTATGTAGGATATAACTCTTGGAGAGAAAATCTACTCAAGACCTCGTTAAAAACCCAATATTTGACAGTTTTTGACATTTCAGCATTTTCAACCCTTAATAATAATTATTGTGTGATTTTGCATGTTTTAAGATTTTTTATTTATTATTGAGGTTGAAATATGAGGAAATAAATCGTGAAAATTAGGGATGGCAAAATGACTCGTACCCGATGGAGAAACCCGAAACCCGTTATAATTGGGCCAGGTCTGACCCGAGTCCGTCGGGTCATGGGCCGGGTATGGGGATGGTTACAAAAAAATTTCTGGGTTCGGGTTCGGGTATGGTTTTAGATACAAACCCGTTTACCCGATCCTTATACCAGACCCGCATACCCGTATACCCGGCCCGAAGAATTTTAATAATAATTTTTATGTAAAATTTTAGTATTAGTATTATATTGTTAATGTATGAAAGATTTCTCTTATTTGTTTTGAAAATGAGTATAATTCTTTTCAATATGATCATATACAACAAGTTTTCGAGATGTGATGTTTTATATACTTTGTGTATTTTAGAAACTTTTCAATCAGCTTTTTGTATGTGATATTTTATAATACTTTAAACATGAAGTACGTAAGTTATTTTTTGATATTTTGATTTGGTAACTTATTGAATAATAAATAAAGAATGACTAATCGGGTATACCCGTTTACCTGTGTGAAAACCCGAAACCCGATAGTATGTAAGTGAATGGGGACCCGATGGGTTTCGGGCCGGGTTTGAGGCGGGGTTTCTTAATCGGATTCGGGTCCAGAATTACCTAAATCCAACCCAAACCCGACCCGATGCCATCCCTAGTGAAAATATGACCAATTTGAGTGATATCAGTGGTCCGCGCACCCTATCCGTGCGCTCCGCGCACTCAGTTACGCAACAAGGACAATTTTTGCTATTTTGGAATACTGAGAGACTTTTGGTGAAAATTTCGGATTAAAACCTATTTCATGGAAGTTCCAGATTTATTTTGTATCTTACAAACAAAAGATAGAGTAAGAGTGAGTGGATCGACACTTTCAAGGATAGGAATGAGAATTAGTACGTGTTTAATCAATGTAACGCTGTACCACTTTTATAACGTAGCAGAAGTAATTAAAATCATCCATAACATATATATATATATATATATACAGTGGCGGTACTTAGTGGAACCCAAAGGGGGTATCCGCCCCACCTGGATTTTACGGAATAAAAAATTTTACACTAAAAAAATTGTTTTTTTACAAAAAGATAAGGTTTTTTTTAGTGTTACCCCTGCTGACAATGAAAAATTTATTAAATTTTTACACCGTCCCGTCTGCATCCGAGTTCAAGTTCCGCCACTATATATATATATATATATATATATATATATATATATATATATATATATATATATATATATATATATATATATATATATATATATATATATATATATATATATATATCAAAACATGTGATAACATTCAATAACAATATTTGGTGTTATCTATGAAACTCATTCCATTATTATAAAATTCGCCATAAGAGTTACAAGCAGTTAAACATAACAATAACATGATGTCACTTCTCTCATCCAAAAGCATGTAATCAATTAACCTGCAAGGAAGCAGATGTGTGGGATTAGCACGAAGCTAAATGAATGAAATATCATGACAGCACTAGCATGCAACATCAAAATATGCAATAATTACTATCCTACCACAGCAAGACAACAACTAGAGGACCGGCGGCTTGTACGGGCCTTCAACCGCTAGCTGATAGGGCTAGGTATAACCGATAATAATCCATACTACTATATCAATAGTATCGTCTTCCAGACGCAACACATGTGTAATTTAGTACTATACTCAACATAAAATAGCACACTGACCCATCCTGACAGATAAAGATTGACTTCTTGAGTACTACCTAATAGATCAAGCATGACTCCTAGTAACTAGCTAACTTGTGCCAATACAAACATAATCCACACAATATATCAATAATAATACTATCAGGCAACCTATCATGCAGTAAATTAATAGTAGCACAACTTAATACTCTGTACTAATAATCGATAGGACAGTTCCACTCATTGATACCCGCAAGAATTATTTTAAATATTTGAGATTTTAATCAGGGTTAACCACTATCGAAACACGTCTAATTGATACTAACTGAACACGTCTAGATTAATACCGAAACACATCTAATTGATATGGAACACGTTTAATTTAATCAATTGAACGTGTTCTAGGAACACATCTAATTGACAAAAAAAAAGGAGGAACACATCTAATTGAGTTTTTACGATCGGTCCCACTTAGCGCCGTTACATCTAGACGTGTTGAAAAACATGTCTAATTAGCCTTTTTAACACTTCTAATTAACAATTTTTGTAGTAGTGAGTCACCGGACTGTTGATTTGGGATATATTCTTTTCGAATATACTGTAAGATGACCATTTTGCACTTAGGCATAATTGTGTGGCTAATTATGCTTTTATTTTAGTTGGGTGTATTATGTTATTTTATTATTTGATTAAGACTGGTTTGTGACAAGGGTCACAGAACAGGTTCGTTTATTTAATTTAGACTCCGTTAGGGTTGTCAAATTAAGTACGAAAGTTATCAGATAACTGGTAAATACCCGTGTGTTGTGGGGTATAGGGTTTCAACCCCAAAATGAGTGTATGATCAACTACTTCCTCTCATTTATTTCCTGAAACTTCCTCTCACTCACTCTCACCTAACTTCACCTTCTTCAAACAACCCTAAATCATTTGATCTCAAATTGAAGTTTAATTTTAGTGTCAAATCGTTCCTTGTGTTGTTGTGATTCTAACAAGGTAAAGTTTGTTTGATTTCGTGATCAAATCAATGTCAAAAAGGGTGTTTTGGTTAAATATTATAAAAGCAGGTTTTGATGTCAAAATTGGCACAATTTGGTGTTGTTAATGCTTAAAATTAGAGGGTTTAAGTCCCTAAACATTTTCCTAACTTGTTGTGTGTGAATTTTGGGTCAAAAACATGTCTGGAAGCGAGATTGAGTGATTTTATTTTGAAACCCGTTAGTTTCTGCTGCTACTCGATGAACACAACGGTACGTGTAACGACCCTAGAATTTCCAACGTTATTTTATTAATAATTGTTATTATTAATACGTATGATTAAACGAATGTATGTTATTACATTTACATGTTGCCTTGATTGCCCGTACTTGACTTTTAAGAGCCCGAAACGTCTTTGTGACACCCGGAACTTTCACGAATAATATTTTTAGATATTATTTACATTCATGATTAAATTTATTAATCATTTTAATTAACTAAGGCTATTAGTTAGTTACTTGGGCTTTAATTGGTTTAACTTGTGGTTTATTTGAACTTGGGCTTTGTTAGTGTAATGGACTCATGTTATTGGACTTCCAAGCCCACCCTACATTAATAGCCCATGTCTTGAAAGTGTAAGTAGTACTTAGAACATGTAACTAGTTGTTTTGATCAATAAGAATCTAGTTTGCTCATTATCCCCATGTAATCACCTCTTTTATCCAACTTTTGTCATCTTTACATACTAGTAACCAAAGAACCAACCCTTTTCCCTCTTGTTGGCTGCTGAATGCCGTGGCCTTTTGGCCATGAAGGGTGTTCAATTTTTTTTTTTTTTGTATTACAATTACTTGCATTTATCCTTTCATAAAACACACACAACTTACTACACTTTCCTCTCAAGCTTTTTCTCTCTTTTTCTCTCAAATACTTGTAAGTAATATGAACTTTTCTCTCCTCTTTTTCCTTACTAAAAACTGATTTCATAAGCATTCATCATCATCAATCCTTGTTTGTTGTTTGATTCTTGTTACATGTTGTTGTTACTTACTTACTAACTTTCAAGAATCTAACTTCCTAGTCTTGATTCTTCTTTTATCTTGTTTTAACAAGAACATTCAAGAACTAAACTCACTAGTTTAGGTTCTACATATAATGTTTCAAAGATCATAAGTTCATTGTTGTTGAAATCATGCTTGTAAGTCATGGAAGTAAACTTAAAGTTTACTTTACTTAAAGATCAACTTTGGTTGAATCTTTAGAGTATGAGCAACCCTTGAACTAATTACTTGTTTAATTAACTTGTTCCTTTATTTTATACACTTTAATTTCATGTAGTTAGTTTATATGGTCAAGTACTACAAGTTAGTCTTGATCTCATATCTCTTGAACAAATTAAGTTAACTTTGAAAGTTCAAGAACACACAAACAAGTTTTCTTTAAATATAACTTTGGATCTAGACTTTTGAGTCTTGGATCTTCAAGATCAAACTAAGAACTATGTTCTACTACTTATGATCTTGATTAGTTAGTTTACTTTCAAGTTTGTAACTTGTTATTAGCTTTAAAGTCCATGTATGTGTTAGATCTAAGACTTTGATGCAACTTTGGTTCATCAAACTACATACAACTCTTAAGTGAGTTGTGCTTCATGTCTTAGACTTGCACATGGGTTATGATGGTCAAGACTTGGTTAAGATGATATAAATACATCAATGAGTTGTACACTTGAAGCTATATGTGTCAAGGATGAGAGCCATGATGAACATCAAGCACCAAGACCACCGGAACCCTTAAAAACTCACTGTTCTGTCCAAAACCTACTGACCTGATGCTTCTGGAACAGACCAGTAGACCTGGGCTGTTCTAACCTTGATTTTTAGATAGAACTTTTTGAGTAGATAACTTTTCATATAGGACTCGTCTTAATCGGAGTTACGGTTTAGGATTTATGACCCTCCGATCGTTACTATGTCCTTTAACGTTGTGCAGAAATTTCTGACCTACTCGCACTTAGACCGTCGCCACGGTCAAACCAAGACGAGTTTGCTTCTGTAAATTTTACCACACTTAAAGGACTCATATACGGAGCCGTGGCCACTGGTCTCACCTTAATTCAGTAAGGTTAGAGGCCGTGGCGACTGACTGAAGTCAGACTTTGTTGAAAACTACTTTCATAAACGAAACTTACTTTACGCCTTTTGTTTGATGATGAATGATGATGACCCTTAAGACCTTAATTACATACTTTTAAACCTATTAAGACGATTTACTGACTTAGTACTATTTGACTTAGGTTGAGGACTTCGGACCATTTACTTGCACACCTTTCCCGACTACTACTTTACCGCTACATATCATTGTGAGTTATAGCATTCCCTTTTTACTTTAACTTATTTTGGGAACTGAGAATACATACGGATTTTATGTTTTTACATACTAGGCACGAGTACTTAAACTTTATATATGTGTGGGTTATATAACGGCAGAAACATTCCCTTTAGCTCGGTAACGTTTAATCATTGGTTTATGAACCGGTGAACGCGAATCTTAGATATGGATCCATAGGGTTTGACATCCCCACTCGGGCTAGTCGCGCTAGCAGTCAACGAGTGTTTAATACTTCGTAAACATACGCACTCGCCAAGTGTACTTTCAGGGGGTATTTTAAACGTTAAGTTAGTTACCAAGTGCCCACGGTTAACATATACTTTATCATACTGTTTTGAAACGCTCTTTGTAGCACTGAAATCTCGTGGCCTACCTTACATACTGTTATACTTAAACTATAGCTCACCAACTGTTGTGTTGACGTTTTTAAGCATGTATTTCTCAGGTGCTTGAGGTTGCTTCCGCTGTGTACTAGTCGTGCTGTAGAACCCGCTGCTTAGAGTTGTTATCGCATGACTACTTATCGTGCATTCAAACTTATTTACTTTTGAAACTATGTTATGTAACGACCTTTGGGGTTACGTACACTTATTTATTTGCTTCTACTTAGTGAAGCATGCTTTTGAAATGTAAAACATTTGATGTCGGTTATGACATCACCTTTTTATCGTGAATGCAACTTCTTTAATTACAGCATATAGTACTTAACCTTGTAATGATCCTGTTGTTGATGATTCGTACACGATGGTTTAGTACGGGGCATCACATTTGGTATCAGAGCATTGGTTGTAGGGAATTAGGTTGCATTAGTGAGTCTAAGACCGACCCGAGTAGGATTCACTAATAGGACTAATCTACAACTTGCTAGTTTACTTGTTTCCGCTGAACTTACTGCATGCTGCTGCTTACTGTTACTGCTATATGCCGTATGCTACTACATGATTTCACTACTGCATGCTATTACTTGCTTTCGATTGCATGCTAGTTTCATACGATTACTAATATTGTCATGCTACTTATTGTTATACATGATTTAAACTGTTGGCCTATTATTTGCTTGCTTTATGACATACTGACATGGAAAATTTATTTTTCCTTGTTCAGATGTCGGATGTTCCACCTGCTGGCATTTCGGGCAGTACAGACTCAGACCCCGTCGCCCTACCTACTGCTACACCTGCTGCTGCTACTGCCGATACACTGGCCCCGACACCCACTAGTGATCCCGGCGCTTCTACTTCCGGAGCTGGTACAAGTGCACCTGCCCCAGTGTCTGCTCCCGGACCCTCGAGGTCACAGCCCCGCATTGGTGGTATTGAGATCCCCGCGGAGTTCGGGGAAGGGCCGTTTCGTAACCACATGCGCACGCCTTGCCGACGCACTCCCGACGGACATTTAGTCGTGATTCCTCCAGACAGACACAGACAGATGTTGGCCGCCTTCGGACGCTTTGGATTACCAGCTCAGCCACCAGTGTCACCACCACACGATTCGGATGACTCATCATCCGCCGATTCTTCATCATCAGACGACTCCAGCGATGATGAGGACCCTGCTGATAGACCTATTCAGGCACCCTCCACCCCGCCGAAGAAGCGGTACCGTTCCGACGGCACCGTCATTCCAGGGGTGAATGGAGGTCGTGCTTTTACTGACGCATTTGGCCATCGTCATAGGGTTACTGCTCGTAAACGAGTTGTGCCATACCCTGCCGACCCACAGATACGTAAGGTTCCCCGTTATGTATTGACCATTCCCGGAACCGTACCACCTAGATTTAGATACGGACCGCTTACATCTAGGGACGTACCGTCTACATCCGGAGCCGGACCATCTACATCGGCACCACCGGCACCACCCGCCCCACCTGCACCGCCTGCCCCACCAGCTCCCTCTAACGAGGAACTGATGAGGGAGATTGAGACTCTCCGAGCTCGAGTCACTGAGCTCGAGGAGCAGTTGGCTCGAGGAGCAGTTCACCCGCCTTCACCGTAGGACTTTGTATTTAGATTTCATGATGTAATCTAGATATAGTTTCATGTATTTCATATGTATTGTACGAACTTATTCAGATGTATGAAACTTATTATTATTAATGAATGGAACTTTGCATTATTTAATTCTTGCACGATATTCTATTTACATTGCTGTACGATGATTCTGTGGTATTTGTACCTAGATGCATTATTTAATAACATGTGATGTTTTGATTCCATGTTGGTCACTATATACTGTATTACTACTACTTGCATGCTGGATTTTGACTTGGGTCAAAATTTTTGTTTAGAATACCATGGCTAATGGAAGAACCACACCTACCGCCGTCCAGATTGAGGACATGATCAGCGAACGGGTCGCTGCAGCCCTAGCAGAAAGAAATCTCCAAGCTCCACCGCCACCACCACCAGTTATCCCACCCGTTCGAAATGGGTGTACATATAAGGAATTCCAGAGCTGCAAACCGCATAACTTCAGCGGCACCGAGGGACCAGTTGGTCTCACCAGATGGTTCGAGAAACTTGAATCAGTATTCCGAGTTAGCAACTGTTCGGAGGATAATAAGACCAAATTTGCATCTTGCACGCTATCTGACGGCGCGCTAACGTGGTGGAACACGTTAGCTCAAGCAAAAGGGATTGATGAGGCGTATGCTACGCCTTGGGAAGAGTTTAAGTGTGCTATGATTGATGAGTATTGTCCAAGAACCGAAATTCAGAAGATGGAAATTGAATTCATGCAGTTGAAGGCCTTAGGGAACGACCTTAACAGTTATAATCGTAGGTTTTTGGAGTTAGCGTTAATGTGTCCGACCATGGTCACCCCCGAATTCAAGCGCATGGAGAAATACTTCTCGGGACTCCCTAAGTCCATCAAAGGAAATGTCACCTCATCCAAACCACCGAATGTTCCCGAAGCAATGCGCATGGCGCATACTCTCATGAATCAGATCCTTATTGATGAGCCGGAGAAGGCTAAGTTTGAAGCTGGTAGTAGCGAAAAGAGGAAATGGGATAATGTGATGACCCGGAAAATTTTGACTTATTTAAACCAATTCTCTATATGATTTAATATTTTCGACATGATAAGCAATGAATTTTGACAAGTTTTAAAACTTTTAAAAATGATTTTTTTATATATAACGGTTGACCACCCTGTTTGTCCAACGATTCACGTATGTCATAACATGTATTATATACATATTTTAATAAATATAAGAGTTTTCGATATATACGGAATCATGCGAATAATATTTATATACGAAATGATTAAAAATTTACTATTAAACGATGCTATTTCAAATTAAAATTTTTACGTATTAAGTCATTTTATTTTTATGATATAATTTTTGTAATTTTTTTAAGAAACGAAGTTAAATTAATAATGTACAATTTGTAAAGCACAACGTACAACGTGTAGCTTAAATAGTTGAATTTAAATTAATTCATTTACTATTCACATGAAAACGACATGATAGAAATTATTAATTATAAGTTACATAGAATACCCCTGAAGTATTTAATAAATACGACTTTTTAAAATTTTAATATTCGATTTACGTAATATTTAATATGTCGACGAGGTAACAAACAAATGCATGTGGGCTGGAAAAAGGAGCCATGCGATCGCATGGCCTCCCCTCATAATAACCATGCGATCGCATGGGATAAAAATCCTGGCCACATCTATATATTTCGACAGTCTTGGCTCGAGGGAAACACACACATAAAATTTATATTACTCCCTCTGTTATTTTATTATCATATATTATTATTATTATTATTATTATTATTATTATTATTATTATTATTATTATTATTATTATTATTATTAAAGATTAATATTATTGTTAATCTTATTATCATTATTAGTATTATTACCATTTATACATAAAATACTACGACGAAGTTATGAGCATGTCACTTTCAAAATGGTTTTCAAGCGGGATAGAGCTAAGGAAATTATGGGTTATTGCCAAGGAGGTTATGGGTAATGTTCGGGGGTATATTTGTAAATCAAACCTAGTGTTTATCATCTTCGTTACGTCTACGTACTTTTCTACAATATTGAATCTCAATATTGATATGTTGAGATTTACGGTTATTTGGTAATCCGTGTTTCGATCAAATTTTGGTGAACGACTTTATATGCTGCTAAGGTGAGTTTCATAAGATCCCTTTTACTCTCTACATTTTTGGGCTGAGAATACATGCAAATGCTTTGTTAACCGATATACAATATTTATATGTGTGAGTTTCATTTGCTCCCTTTTTAAATGCTTTTGCAATATATATTTTTGGGCTGAGAATACATGCACTTTATTTTAAACACAATGGATACAAGTACATACTAAATTCTATACTGAGTTTGAACCGAAAATCCCTTAGCTTTGGTAACTAGTAACTGTCGGTTATAAGAACTGGTGGGCGCGAGTAGTAGTATATGGATCCATAGGGCTTGATATCCCCGTCCGAGCTAGAGCACTAGCCTTTTAACGGACGTATGCTATTTGAGAAGCGTACACGTTGGTTTGCGTGTATTATTAAGATGATTATACAAAGGGTATAAATTATATATACGTTAAGTTTAGTTACCAGGGTGCTCAATTTCGTAGAATATTTTGATAAACGTTTCTGGATTGAACAACTGAAATCTTGTGATCCACCTTTATATACAGATTATGCGCAACATTAAAACTATGAACTCACCAACCTTTGTGTTGACACTTGTTAGCATGTTTATTCTCAGGTTTCCTAGAAGTCTTCCGATGCTTGCTTAGATGTTAAACAAGCTATGTGCATGGAGTCTTACATGACATATTTTTCAAGGAGACGTTGCATTCACCAATTCATCATCATGTACCTTATTTTGACTGCATTGTCAACGGAAGTACTGTTGTAAACTATTATATACGGTGATTGTCTATATGTAGAAATCATCAGATGTCGAAAACCTTTGATTTAAATATTCATTTATGGTGTGCCTTTTCAAAAGAATGCAATGTTTACAAAACGTATCATATAGAGGTTAAATACCTCGCAATGAAATCAATGAATGACGTGTTCATCCATATGGATTTGGAGCGATCGTCACAGTTAGTATCAGAGCGTTGGTCCTAGCGAACCAGGTCTTGCATGAGTGTGTCTAACTGATAGTTGTTAGGATGCATTAGTAAGTCTGGACTTCGACCGTGTCTGCATGTCAAAAGTTTTGCTTATCATTTTTGTCGAAAATTACCTGCTTATCATTCCTAGTATAGAAACGTTTTACTGCATTGATTGTATGAATAGCGTATAGACAAAATTCATATCTGAGCGTATCTGTTACTGTAAACTTTTCCTGACATCTTCCGAAAATTTCTCCGTGATTTATGGAATTTGGTATTATATATACATATGTAAATTATGTATTGAAGAATACCAAACTACATTCTATAATCTAATTCATATAAAAAAATCATCTCCCTAATTATACAAGATGGATCCCGTATCTAGTTCAAATTCCTTAAACTCTGACAGCTATTCTGATATGGATATTCACCTGAATTCCGAAGACAGTGTAACCGGAATGGATCAACCAATTAGCCATCATCTATTCTGGATGAATTGGGGATGGGTTCGTAGCCTACTTAATTATTGGAGACAAGAAGAAGGCGATCCCTTCCATCCACCACATTGCCCTCTTGGCGAAGAACCTGAAGCACTTACCGGCGAACCTGTTCGTAATACCATTTTCTCTCTCATCTCCAGAATATCTCGTCATGATCATATACTCTCTCAAATTCTGGATCTTATTCATCCGCTCGTCCGAACCGCCAATCATCCCGGTGTAGTAGAAGAAGTCAACGAGCTTCGCGCTCGGGTAGTGGCTTTGGAGAATATGGTGCAAAGGTTACAAGCACCAGCAGAATCTCCGGCATCAACAGTACCACCGACAACAACACCAACAGTACCATTACCACCACCAACAACATCCGCACCGCAAGCCTCAACATCACAATATGTACCTTGAACATCAACGTCATACGCATCGTAGTTACCAAGAAATACTAGCAACAATAACCGATGAAGTATTAACTTATTTCCCCTGAAGAAATTTTATGTATATTTAATATATATGAATTTTGAAATCAAAATAAATCTTTTCGTACCAAGTTATTACATGTGAATCTTAACTGGTAGGTAATACTCGGTTAATTCATATTACTAATATGCTATGATTTACATCCTTCGTTAATGACTTAACCATCGTTAACTACAATCTCTGTTTCCAACTCAATGAATTCCATTTCATAATAAACTAAGTATATTATTCAATTATATGGTTGATTTTATACTTTCATCTTCGATGTATTCGAAACTTTCTAGAAAACATCATTCGTACCTTGCGAAGTTAGCAAAAGTTCCATGAGCACCAACATGATTCACTGAGAAAATATCAATAAAACTGAGTATTGATTACATTAGTGAAATACTCCATAAAGATTATTAAATCTTTAATGTTTTAGAGATTATTCATTTCTAATTCAAGTCAAAAATCAAATGAGCTTAATATGATATAAACACATCAAATTTGTATTACATCTGAAGAAAATATACATACATATATTTTCATAAAGACGGTAATAAAAATTCTTTTGTACAAAATATTACTTGTGAAATCTTTAACGGGTAGGTAATTCCCGGGAAATATATAAGTTCACAATTTATATGTTATACTGTACATTCTTCAACTTTGATTCAAAAATTATTAACTATGCTCACTGCAATATACACTCGTTTCCATACAAATTCAATTACATATTCTAATATTGACGGATCAGAATCCAAGTCAAGATTTAACGGGTGACATCATTCTTAGATCTCTACATCTTTCAAAGCTATACTTTGACTTCAAAACTATGCAAGATCCTTTAGCATTGTTTTTACCGAAAATAACCTTGCAATTCCTTTTCAAAGTATCCAGTATTATCAACCATTCAACCAGTCAACGACGACCTTTCAGACTTGTAATTTTGGCATATATGTTTTTGTTATCGGGGAATCTTTCATGTTCCATCACATTAGCAGTAAATTTACCAACAACTTCATTGATCTTTGACCTTCCGAAAAATCCTTATACTCATTGAAACCGTATCATGTACTCATCCACATCTTGTAACGGCAATTGCCATACCAACTATCAGGAATTAGCAATCAGTATTTTGAAATCTTGTAGCACGTCTACGCCAACAGTTATATGTGTACATATAACGTCTACCTCCTGGACTTACATACTTCGAATGTGAAGTTTCCGAAAAACACCCCAAACTACGAAACTAGTTCTCCGAATTTTGGAAAAATGTTGATGAAGCAGCAAAAACTGTAAACGACCTTAACAGTCAAAAGTTTGATGATAAAAAATAGTATGGTGGTAAAGCTGAGAAAAAGAGAAAGTTTGGAACTGGAAAACGGATTGAGCAAAGTATGAAAGAGGCTGTGGATAAATCACAAGGACGAAACCTGTCTTCAAAGAATCCAAATGATTCAGTATCTGCTGAAGCCATTAACGAATACCTTGCTTCCGAATCTAAACCCTTGCGGACAATATTCTTCATCATCCTCTGATATTAGAAATTCTAAGATATCATCGTATCTTTCATTATAAATATCCTCCATATTTCTGGAGATAATTTCATAATCATTCGTATCGGAAATCAATTTTCTCCTTGCGATATCTGTGTTACATCATAAAAGAAACTATTTTAGTTTCTAAATTCTGAAACTTTCAAGTTTAAAATATGAATATTTTGGAAGTGGTGTTGGGAGCTGAAGCATGAGTTAGTATAATATAATGACACTTGATCAACGTGATTATATTACAGTAAGTCATGCTGAGTTTCTAATGGAACGTGATAAAGATTCACAGATCTCACCCTCATCATGAACCATGTTACATAACTCTTTTATTCTATATAATCTCTAAAAATATCAAGAAAATATTTTCTTAATGATTCGGTCTTTTTCGAGGTATTCTGGTAAGTTGACAAGTCAGATTGTGCTATTACCATTTCTTTCTTAGAACATTAGTTATGTTCATCTGAAACTTCATACCTACGAATTCTGGACCATTATTCGCTTGACTTAAGGTCGGGAAGAGAAAACGAAAGCATGAAGCTCCGAAATATAATGGAGAATATAAAGCCCGATAACAACCCTGAAATTACAAACCATATATATCAATGCGTATAGCAATATAAAGACACGGGAGAATGAAAAACACTATAACTCCAAGGTAATGGTAGAAGAAAATAACTTCCTCTGGTGGTAGATGAAAAAGAAGAATGACAGATATAAAAGTTAGGAGTATATCAAGAATCAGAACAGGATTAAGCATTTCACAATCTTTTGGAAGTATGAAATAAGGAAGAAGATGTATGAGTGGTGAAAATAATGAAACGGAAGTGGTTAATTTATAGCGAAATATCAGACATAGCAATCGAGGCAGATTACGCATTTAATCAAAGGAAATCCTAAGTTCCGCAATTACCGAAGAATCAAATCTTATTTAGATTATGAAGATTTTCTATTCTTTAAATTCCGGAAATCAATCGTTACTACGTCAAGAGATAAGACGCATCTCTATTCTCCATTTCACTATTTTACGATAACTTCCCTCATACGCTTCGAGTAATTGGATTGTTTTATCCATATTATTCAGCGGTGATAGAAATTCTATTTATCAACTCATATTCGTCATAAAAACATTTTTATTGTTAACCATGACGACCTCACTCAAATTTCGAGACGAAATTTCTTTAACGGGGAGGTACTGTGATGACCCGGAAAATTTTGACTTATTTAAACCAATTCTCTATATGATTTAATATTTTCGACATGATAAGCAATGAATTTTGACAAGTTTTAAAACTTTTAAAAATGATTTTTTTATATATAACGGTTGACCACCCTGTTTGTCCAACGATTCACGAATGTCATAACATGTATTATATACATATTTTAATAAATATAAGAGTTTTCGATATATACGGAATCATGCGAATAATATTTATATACGAAATGATTAAAAATTTACTATTAAACGATGCTATTTCAAATTAAAATTTTTACGTATTAAGTCATTTTATTTTTATGATATAATTTTTGTAATTTTTTTTAAGAAACGAAGTTAAATTAATAATGTACAATTTGTAAAGCACAACGTACAACGTGTAGCTTAAATAGTTGAATTTAAATTAATTCATTTACTATTCACATGAAAACGACATGATAGAAATTATTAATTATAAGTTACATAGAATACCCCTGAAGTATTTAATAAATACGACTTTTTAAAATTTTAATATTCGATTTACGTAATATTTAATATGTCGACGAGGTAACAAACAAATGCATGTGGGCTGGAAAAAGGAGCCATGCGATCGCATGGCCTCCCCTCACAATAACCATGCGATCGCATGGGATAAAAATCCTGGCCACATCTATATATTTCGACAGTCTTGGCTCGAGGGAAACACACACATAAAATTTATATTACTCCCTCTGTTATTTTATTATCATATATTATTATTATTATTATTATTATTATTATTATTATTAAAGATTAATATTATTGTTAATCTTATTATCATTATTAGTATTATTACCATTTATACATAAAATACTACGACGAAGTTATGAGCATGTCACTTTCAAAATGGTTTTCAAGCGGGATAGAGCTAAGGAAATTATGGGTTATTGCCAAGGAGGTTATGGGTAATGTTCGGGGGTATATTTGTAAATCAAACCTAGTGTTTATCATCTTCGTTACGTCTACGTACTTTTCTACAATATTGAATCTCAATATTGATATGTTGAGATTTACGGTTATTTGGTAATCCGTGTTTCGATCATATTTTGGTGAACGACTTTATATGCTGCTAAGGTGAGTTTCATAAGATCCCTTTTACTCTCTACATTTTTGGGCTGAGAATACATGCAAATGCTTTGTTAACCGATATACAATATTTATATGTGTGAGTTTCATTTGCTCCCTTTTTAAATGCTTTTGCAATATATATTTTTGGGCTGAGAATACATGCACTTTATTTTAAACACAATGGATACAAGTACATACTAAATTCTATACTGAGTTTGAACCGAAAATCCCTTAGCTTTGGTAACTAGTAACTGTCGGTTATAAGAACTGGTGGGCGCGAGTAGTAGTATATGGATCCATAGGGCTTGATATCCCCGTCCGAGCTAGAGCACTAGCCTTTTAACGGACGTATGCTATTTGAGAAGCGTACACGTTGGTTTGCGTGTATTATTAAGATGATTATACAAAGGGTATAAATTATATATACGTTAAGTTTAGTTACCAGGGTGCTCAATTTCGTAGAATATTTTGATAAACGTTTCTGGATTGAACAACTGAAATCTTGTGATCCACCTTTATATACAGATTATGCGCAACATTAAAACTATGAACTTACCGACCTTTGTGTTGACACTTGTTAGCATGTTTATTCTCAGGTTTCCTAGAAGTCTTCCGATGCTTGCTTAGATGTTAAACAAGCTATGTGCATGGAATCTTACATGACATATTTTTCAAGGAGACGTTGCATTCACCAATTCATCATCATGTACCTTATTTTGACTGCATTGTCAACGGAAGTACTGTTGTAAACTATTATATACGGTGATTGTCTATATGTAGAAATCATCAGATGTCGAAAACCTTTGATTTAAATATTCATTTATGGTATGCCTTTTCAAAAGAATGCAATGTTTACAAAACGTATCATATAGAGGTCAAATACCTCGCAATGAAATCAATGAATGACGTGTTCGTCCATATGGATTTGGAGCGATCGTCACAGATAACAACCACGACAACCACAACAACAATAACAACAACAGGGGTAGAAACTATTATCAAAACCCGGCGAAGCGACATGAAGGGTTCAGGCAAAACAACAACAACCCCAACCCCAACAACAACAACTCCAACTCGAACTACAAAGGCACGCTACCACAATGCAAGAGGTGCTACAAGCACCACACCGGGTATTGTAATGCTGTTTGTGAGAAGTGCAAGAAGAGCGGGCACATCGGTAGAGACTGCAAGACTACCACGATGACAGGGAGGCCAAACACCAACGGGCCGAAAAAGTGTTACGAATGCGGGCAGACGGGCCATTTCAGAAACGAGTGCCCGAACAAACGAAAGGATGGCGGACCACCGCGTGCTAGAGCTTTTAATGTTAATGCAAGGGATGCACGCGATAACCCCGACTTGGTGACAGCTATATTCAAAATCAACAATCTTTTAGCTTCTGTCTTGTTTGATACTGGTGCGGATAGAAGTTATGTATGTAGACATTTTTGCGATAAGATTAATTGGTCATTAGTCACGTTAAAAGAAAGTATGCTTGTCGAGGTCGCCAATGGAAAACTTGAAAAGGTTGACCATATTAGTCGTGGAGCTATTATCAACATAGCTGGTGCAGATTTCGAAATTGATTTGATACCTATCAAACTGGGAAGTTTTGACGTGATCGTCGGTATGGATTGGTTGAGCAAGATAAAGGCCGTTGTTATTTGTGGAGATAAAGCACTTCGCATACCACAAGGAGATGGCGAACCACTGGTTATCTATGGAGAGAGATGTACCTCGAAGTTGAACCTCATTAGTTGCGTAAAAGCGCAAAAGATTATGAAGAAGGGACGCTTTGCTGTCCTAGCACATGTGAAAGCGGTAGAAACTGAGGTGAAGAGCGTGAACGACGTTCGAATTATGAACGAATTTTCCGATGTCTTCCCAGAGGAATTGCCTGGATTACCACCGCCGAGAGCTGTAGAATTTCATATTGATTTAGTGCCAGGAGCTGCACCTGTAGCTCGCGCACCTTATAGACTCGCACCTTCCGAGATGCAAGAATTACAGAGTTAACTACAAGAGCTGTTAGATCGAGGGTTTATCCAACCAAGTTTCTCGCCTTGGGGCGCACCTGTTCTGTTTGTGAAGAAGAAGGATGGATCCTTTCGCATGTGTATCGACTACCGTGAGCTCAACAAATTGAAATCAAGAATCGGTATCCTCTTCCGCGAATTGATGATCTTTTTGATCAACTACAAGGATCGAGCGTTTATTCAAAGATCGATTTGTGATCCGGCTATCACCAGTTGAGGGTGAAGGAAAGTGACGTGATGAAGACTGCATTCAGAACCCGTTATGGTCATTATGAGTTCCTCGTGATGCCATTCGGTTTGACAAATGTACCTGCCGTGTTCATGGACCTCATGAATCGTGTCTGCAAGCCTTACTTGGACAAGTTTGTTATCGTCTTCATAGATGATATCCTCATCTACTCTAAGAGCAAAGAAAAACATGAGCAACACCTTCGATTAGTGCTTGAACTCCTAAGACAAGAGCAACTTTACGCCAAATTCTCCAAGTGTGAATTTTGGTTGAAGGAAGTACAATTTTTGGGTCATGTTGTAAGCGACCAGGGTATCAAAGTTGATCCCGCCAAGATTGAAGCCATCAGCAAGTGGGAGACCCCCACTACTCCGACGCATATTCGCCAATTCCTAGGTCTCGCCGGTTACTATCGAAGATTCATCGAAGGATTTTCTCTGATTGCGCGTCCTTTGACCGCGCTGACTCACAAGGGCAAGAAGTTCATTTGGGAACCCGCACACAAATCAGCATTCCAAACTTTGAAGAAGAAGTTAACCACCGCACCTATCCTATCACTTCCTGAAGGCAGTGACGACTTTGTTGTTTATTGTGATGCATCGAAGAGTGGTTTTGGTTGTGTACTGATGCAACGATCAAAGGTTATTGCCTATGCCTCCCGCCAATTGAAGATTCACGAGCGGAACTACACTACACATGATCTTGAACTTGGAGCCGTTGTCTTTGCACTCAAATTGTGGAGACATTATTTGTATGGAACTAAGAGCACTATCTTCACCGACCACAAGAGTCTCCAGCACATCTTTGATCAGAAGCAACTGAATATGAGACAGCGTCGATGGATCGAGACGCTCAACGACTACGATTGTGAACTCCGTTATCACCCTGGCAAGGCCAATGTTGTAGCTGACGCTTTAAGTCGAAAGGAGAGGACGGCACCTCTTCGTGTTAGGGCTCTGAACATCACCATCCATTCGAACCTCAACAGCCAGATCAGAGTAGCCCAAGTTGAGGCTCTCAAGGAGGAGAACATATCTCACGAACATTTGAACATACTTGTCTCTCGATTCGAGGTTAGGGAGTCTGGACTCCAATGTTATGCCGGAAGAATTTGGGTACCTCTTTATGGAGATCTACGGAACCTGATACTTGATGAAGCACACAAATCGAGATATTCGATTCACCTCGGTGCGGGTAAGATGTACCACTACCTTAAAGAACAGTATTGGTGGCCGAATCTCAAGAAGGACGTTGCAACTTATGTTGGGAAGTGTTTGACTTGTTCGAAAGTTAAGGCCGAACATCAGAGACCTTCTGGATTACTGCAGCAACCGGAAATCCCACAATGGAAGTGGGAAAGGATCACAATGGATTTCATTACTAAGCTGCCGAAGACGGTGGGCGGATACGATACTATTTGGGTTATTGTTGACCGCCTTACCAAATCTGCACACTTCCTGGCGATGAAGGAAACTGATACAATGGAAAGACTTGCTCAGCTGTACATCAAAGAGGTTGTATCTCGTCATGGTGTACCTTTATCGATCATCTCCGATCGCGATCCCCGTTTTGCTTCTAGATTTTGGCGTTCTTTGCAAGAAGCCATGGGAACTCGTCTTGACATGAGTACCGCTTATCATCCTCAGACTGACGGGCAAAGTGAACGAACGATTCAGACCTTGAAGGACATGTTGTGTGCATGTGTTATTGATTTTGGAAAGGCCTGGGAAAGGCATTTGCCACTCGTCGAATTCTCGTACAACAACAGTTATCACTCAAGCATTAATGCTGCACCTTTTGAAGCATTGTATGGCCGTAAGTGCCGATCTCCTATTTGTTGGGCCGAAGTAGGCGAAAAGCAAATCACCGGACCCGAGGTAGTCCACGAAACCACGGAGAAGATTGCTCAGATCCAAGCTAGACTTAAGACTGCCCGTGATCGTCAAAAGAGTTATGCCGATCTTAAATGTAAGGACTTTGAATTCAACGTTGGTGATCGTGTAATGTTAAAGGTTGCACCTTGGAAAGGTGTGATCCGTTTTGGAAAACGTGAGAAGTTGAACCCACGATACATTGGTCCTTTTGAGATCTTGGAACGTGTTGGACCCGTTGCTTACCGATTAGATCTACCAGCACAATTGAGCTCAGTTCATCCTACCTTCCATGTGTCAAACTTGAAGAAGTGTCTTGCTGCACCTGAACTTATCATACCACTTGAGGAACTTACGATTGACGACAAACTCCACTTTGTGGAGGAACCAGTTGAGATTATGGATCGTGAGATCAAAACTTTGAAACGCAACAAGATTCTGATTGTACGAGTACGATGGAATGCCAAACGAAGACCTGAGTTTACTTGGGAACGAGAGGATCAAATGATGCGGAAGTATCCTCATCTTTTCCCGACTCCTCCATCTACCTCAGCTTAAATTTCGGGACGAAATTTTCTTTAACAGGTGGGTAATGTAACGACCCTAGAATTTCCAACGTTATTTTATTAATAATTGTTATTATTAATACGTATGATTAAACGAATGTATGTTATTATATTTACATGTTGCCTTGATTGCCCGTACTTGACTTTTAAGAGCCCGAAACGTCTTTGTGACACCCGGAACTTTCACGAATAATATTTTTAGATATTATTTACATTCATGATTAAATTTATTAATCATTTTAATTAACTAAGGCTATTAGTTAGTTACTTGGGCTTTAATTGGTTTAACTTGTGGTTTATTTGAACTTGGGCTTTGTTAGTGTAATGGACTCATGTTATTGGACTTCCAAGCCCACCCTACATTAATAATGGACCTTTAGCCCATGTCTTGAAAGTGTAAGTAGTACTTAGAACATGTAACTAGTTGTTTTGATCAATAAGAATCTAGTTTGCTCATTATCCCCATGTAATCACCTCTTTTATCCAACTTTTGTCATCTTTACATACTAGTAACCAAAGAACCAACCCTTTCCCTCTTGTTGGCTGCTGAATGCCGTGGCCTTTTGGCCATGAAGGGTGTTCAATTTTTTTTTTTTTTGTATTACAATTACTTGCATTTATCCTTTCATAAAACACACACAACTTACTACACTTTCCTCTCAAGCTTTTTCTCTCTTTTTCTCTCAAATACTTGTAAGTAATATGAACTTTTCTCTCCTCTTTTTCCTTACTAAAAACTAATTTCATAAGCATTCATCATCATCAATCCTTGTTTGTTGTTTGATTCTTGTTACATGTTGTTGTTACTTACTTACTAACTTTCAAGAATCTAACTTCCTAGTCTTGATTCTTCTTTTATCTTGTTTTAACAAGAACATTCAAGAACTAAACTCTCTAGTTTAGGTTCTACATATAATGTTTCAAAGATTATAAGTTCATTGTTGTTGAAATCATGCTTGTAAGTCATGGAAGTAAACTTAAAGTTTACTTTACTTAAAGATCAACTTTGGTTGAATCTTTAAAGTATGAGCAACCCTTGAACTAATTACTTGTTTAATTAACTTGTTCCTTTATTTTATACACTTTAATTTCATGTAGTTAGTTTATATGGTCAAGTACTACAAGTTAGTCTTGATCTCATATCTCTTGAACAAATTAAGTTAACTTTGAAAGTTCAAGAACACACAAACAAGTTTTCTTTAAATATAACTTTGGATCTAGACTTTTGAGTCTTGGATCTTCAAGATCAAACTAAGAACTATGTTCTACTACTTATGATCTTGATTAGTTAGTTTACTTTCAAGTTTGTAACTTGTTATTAGCTTTAAAGTCCATGTATGTGTTAGATCTAAGACTTTGATGCAACTTTGGTTCATCAAACTACATACAACTCTTAAGTGAGTTGTGCTTCATGTCTTAGACTTACACATGGGTTATGATGGTCAACACTTGGTTAAGATGATGTAGATACATCAATGAGTTGTACACTTGAAGCTATATGCGTCAAGGATGAGAGCCATGATGAACATCAAGCACCAAGACCACCGGAACCCTTAAAAACTCACTGTTCTGTCCAAAACCTACTGACCTGATGCTTCTGGAACAGACCAGTAGACCTGGGCTGTTCTAACCTTGATTTTTAGATAGAACTTTTCGAGTAGATAACTTTTCATATAGGACTCGTCTTAATCCGAGTTACGGTTTAGGATTTATGGCCCTCCGATCGTTACTATGTCCTTTAACGTTGTGCAGAAATTTCTGACCTACTCGCACTTAGACCGTCGCCACGGTCAAACCAAGAAGAGTTTGCTTCTGTAAATTTTACCACACTTAAGGGACTCATAGACGGAGCCGTGGCCACTGGTCTCACCTTAATTCAACAAGGGTAGAGTCCGTGGCGACTGACTGAAGTCAGACTTTGTTGAAAACTACTTTCGTAAACGAAACTTACTTTATGCCTTTTGTTTGATGATGAATGATGATGACCCTTAAGACCTTAATTACATACTTTTAAACCTATTAAGACGATTTACTGACTTAGTACTATTTGACTTAGGTTGAGGACTTCGGACCATTTACTTGCACACCTTTCCCGACTACTACTTTACCGCTACATATCATTGTGAGTTATAGCATTCACTTTTTACTTTAACTTATTTTGGGAACTGAGAATACATGCGGATTTTATGTTTTTACATACTAGGCACGAGTACTTAAACTTTATATATGTGTGGGTTATATAACGGCAGAAACATTCCCTTTAGCTCGGTAACGTTTAATCATTGGTTTATGAACCGGTGAACGCGAATCTTAGATATGGATCCATAGGGTTTGACATCCCCACTCGGGCTAGTCGCGCTAGCAGTCAACGAGTGTTTAATACTTCGTAAACATACGCACTCACCAAGTGTACTTTCAGGGGGTATTTTAAACGTTAAGTTAGTTACCAAGTGCCCACGGTTAACATATACTTTATCATACTGTTTTGAAACGCTCTTTGTAGCACTGAAATCTCGTGGCCTACCTTACATACTGTTATACTTAAACTATAGCTCACCAACCGTTGTGTTGACGTTTTTAAGCTTGTATTTCTCAGGTGCTTGAGGTTGCTTCCGCTGTGTACTAGTCGTGCTGTAGAACCCGCTGCTTAGAGTTGTTATCGCATGACTACTTATCTTGCATTCAAACTTATTTACTTTTGAAACTATGTTATGTAACGACCTTTGGGGTCACGTACACTTATTTATTTGCTTCTACTTAGTGAAGCATGCTTTTGAAATGTAAAACATTTGATGTCGGTTATGACATCACCTTTTTATCGTGAATGCAACTTCTTTAATTACAGCATATAGTACTTAACCTTGTAATGATCCTCTTGTTGATGATTCGTACACGATGGTTTAGTACGGGGCATCACAGTACGGATGCAGCTTGCAACCGTACAGATATGATATGCCACCGTACAGGTGTATGTGCAACCTTACGGATGCAGTGGTGTTGGTGTAACCAGGCAGTGAGTATGCAACCGTACGGATATATGATGTAACCGTACGGATCGATTTGTAACTGTACGGATGCATGTGCAACCGTACGGATGTAGATCAGTACTGCATTGTTGTTCAATTTGGCTATTTTCTAGCCGTTATGCTGCCGGCATGTTTTATGATAATCAGAATGTAAATTCTGAAAATGCATAAGTGTTGAGTAGACTTGTAGTGGCACTTTTGATATTGATTGTTGTATTATGCTGTTTTGTGCTAACGGACAGAAACTAACTTGATTTTCCTTATGTTCAGGTGATAAGGATAAGGAAGCAGCTCAGTGATGGATTATCTGAGCTAGTTGCTGGTATTCGGTGAGTGGGTCTATCTTCGGATAGAGTATTAAGTAGTTGACACGCTACTTGTTCAGACTCTTTATTATTATGTTTATGTTCAGTATGATTGCCACGTGTAATTAGATATTGTCATGCTAGTTAGGACGATTGCATGACTGCTTATCTATGATCTTATGTGCGCACTGTTAGTTTGGACACCAATCGTGGCGGCAAGGTTGGGAACCCACCGAGGCGGCAAGGTAGGGTTTGTGTGAGGTCGACCGTGGTAGCTAGGTCGGGTCATGATGTTACTGATTGTTCAGTATAGCATAGAAGGACGAAGTGGATTCAGTAAAGCGGACTATCGGTAGACTGTAGCCTGATCAGCTAAGTCGTGTGCTCATACAAGCCGCCGATCCTCATATTGTCAGTTGTTGTTATATGCTAGTTCAGGAGGTTAGCATATCTGTGACCTTTGCATGTTCAGTTACTTATGTTTGGTCTGTTAGATAGTATCCATTCACTTAGCAGTTGTGCTAATTCCCCCACATTTTCACCCACTGCAAGTTTAGCAACTGCTAATTAGAAGGGTGTTACGGAAGGGTTGAAGACATGTTTGACTATGAGCATACTCTGATGTTGTCTTATCTTGTACTGTTTTCACGTAAAACCGTTGATGTATAATGTTGTAATGAATGTTTTGTAAACATTAACTAAGGTTGATTTGGTAATTAAGTATTTACTTCCGCTGTGTTTAAAAAAAATCAGGGTGTTACAAATTCTTTAAGGTTTGATTGCGGAACTGTGAAGAAAATCCATTGCTAATTCGTCTACTGTTGGATCAACGTGAAATTTGGACTGCAGGTTCTACACATACATGACTATGTATGGTAAAACTTTAGTGATGATCGGAAGATTTTCAATTTTGGTGCAGTTTCTGGATGAACTTTTCGTGTTTGATGACGCAAGTGCGAGACGGTTTGTCTTGAAACTTTTGGCTATATGAGATGGACTTTCGAGGATGATGGTTAGTTACAGGCTCTCAAGAGGGTGTTTTCTCTCAGGTTAGAGCGGTTGGGTAACTAACGTTATGCATCGGGGTGGAAATCGGCAGTGGGAGTTATCGGGGAAGTATAGTACTTGCTGGTTTTGAAACAAGATGATCAAGTGATTGGTTGGATATTCTATTGTATAGGAATTTGCGGGCGGGATAGAGTTTCTTCTCACTAAGGATAATGGTTTTCGATGGTTGTTGGATAGAACGCATTCGACTAGTTCTAGGGTTGGTTGATGGTCAGTTCAACAACTTGACCAGTGATAGGGTTAGTTAAGTTTGCTTGGAATCCAAGTTTACTTAAGGAGTAAGGAGTTGATACATGGAATGAATGTCTTTGATTAGTAAACTAATTAGAAAATCTAAAGTGTTTAGCTTTATATGCTTCCCTATAAATAGATTCATACCCTCATTGTATTCGTGTACACAAGAAGTAATAAATAAAATCTCTGTTTTGCGTCTGTAAACTAAACTTTTCTCTTTGTCATTAGAGTTGAGATATAATCATGTTAAATCTTTCTGTTATTTTATTTATCGTTGCTTATTTATTCGTTTGTTGTTGTGTGGATTGAATATTACTATCAACTTACTTAGATTAATTAACTAGTTAGGTTTGTTAGTATAATTACACGAGTCTTGTAAGGATTGCATTTTTGAGTTTTGTATGGATCGTATTTTTGCTAACGAGAGAATCGTTGATTTGAGTTGTTTCGGTGCCAATGCCTAACAAAGTTGCATGATGCCAAGATGTTTTGGCGCATGGCATTTGATGTTATTCGTAACCTTGCATCGTGTACTTTAAATTCTTATTAATAAATTCTGGTGCTTTTAAAAGAAAAATATAGATGATGTTATTAGAAAAAGAATAACTAGCAACGAAGCCATTTACAATTTAAAATGGAATATAATTTTATTTAATGAAAAATGGAGTCAGTGATAATGCTAAATACTGTATTTAATATTGGTTATTCTCTGGGTTTTAAGTTGTTTCTTCTTGAAATCTTCACTAAGCACTCTACTCGATACTGTAATCCTCAGTGAATAATGCGAGTAGCATTTTCTATTTTATATTCAATAATTTATAATTTATTTCTTAATAATTAAATTATTTTATGTATTTACCAAAGCATCGGCGGTGATCATGTGATGGGAGGTGGTGGTTCATTTCTTTTTCACACTGGCTAGCTACTTAATTATATATTCCTTGAATAGAATCTTCTCTACTCTTATCTAATTCTTTACTCCGTATTGTTTTAACTTCTAAAGATAATTAAAAAAGACAGTACCCAAAAAGTAAAATTAAGGAATAATAAAATGAAAAATAGATTCAAAAAAAAAAACATCAAAATTCCTAAGTTAACTGAAGAAGCTTAAATGTTTGATGTTTTGCATGTCAAAATTACTACCTCCGTTCTGGCACAAGATTGAGGTTAAAAACACAGTGGGAAGTGAAGGTATGGTTGTGATAATGTGTTGGTGTGGTGGAAAATTTGTGTTGAGGTGATAATTTTATGAATATGTGACTTGTTTTAAAGGTTGTGGAGAGAGGTTTGAGAAAAGTTGTGGGTATTATGAGATCATTTCTAATTTTAACAGTAATGTTTAGTTAAATTGTACGGAGTATATTTTTTTGAGTGATGTGGCAAATTAATGAAGTAAAGTTTAATAAGGCCACTCCCTATCGTAACTAAACTATTCATCCTCTTAACCTTCCACATCAGTGCCACATCAACACCAATATTCTATAACTAACACATAACTAAACACTCCATATAATGGCTAAAAAAATACTTCTCTTAATATACAATGTACAAGCAATAAAGCATCAAGTCCAAACAATAAAAAGCCATTGGGACCCACAATTACTATAACCAACCTTCATACTTCCGTTAAATCCATGGTGGAAGCGGGTAACTAAAGCGGGTAACTAGCTCGTGCCTATGGTTCATTACGGGTAATGACGGGTAATGAGCGGGTAACGGACGGGTAACTAACCATAGGGGGTGGTCTAAAGGAGAGTGTTATATTTGACTGTTAAATTTATTAAATTTATTGTGGTGATGTAATAAAATATGATTAATAATTAGATATAAAATAAATAAATTAATAATATCTAAAATATTAATGGTGGATTGTGATAGGTCAAAAAATCTCTGACGTTCGTCAGATTTGTGATTGACGCCCCTTCAGTGTTACGGGTGACGCTTCGATTAAATTCCAAAAATAAACAAATTATAGTTTACTAAAAACACCACTTAACACTCAAAATTACAAAATATGCAGGAGTATATGATATTAATTACATAAATATATGACATATATTAAGTTTTACTTTTTTAACCAATTTCGAGTTCATGAAACATAAAACTATAAAATCAAATCAAAACCTTTATTTTTTTACAATAACATGATAAGCTAAATTATTTAAGTTCTTAAAGCGTTAAATTATTCAATTACTAATTTTATTCGAAATTGAAAAATTACACTTGTCTATCAATATATTTATTATTTATTTAAATGAATAAAAAGTAATTAAAATACTAAATAAGAACCTCTTCAAAGTCCATGTCAGTCTTTGTTCAAATGGTCAGACTCTTCTGCAGGGTGCGTTTGTGTACATGGACTGTGGAAGCTTATGAATCTGAGGATACTACAAGACGAGAAAGAAGACACAAACACACATGCATGTACATACTACTAGGCAGGGTTAATACATGAACCCATTACCGTATTTTATTTTACATGTACTATCATAAAAATATAAAAATTTCAATTTTATTAAAGTCATATGCATCTAAATATAGTTGATTGATTGAAACCCTTTAGCAATACGATCCTCACACACCACTTTTTAATTTATTACACCTAATTACCTATTTTATTAATAATTATATTTATAATAATAATATAAGTTCAACTCCCTATATTAATGTATGACATAACTGTAAGTTTATGAGACAAAATGTACATTAATCAAAAAGTGGTGTGTGAGGTTCACCTCGCTTTATATATATATATATATATATATATATATATATATATATATATATATATATATATATATATATATATATATATATAACTTTTATTAAATCTCTAAAATGATGATGTCATCATTTCATAATTTAACTCTTCATTTTGCTAAAACTTGCCATTTATAAAAATATGGATGATGTCATTAATCTTAATAAATTTAGAATTAAAATATAATTATTTACTAAAAATCTATCTATAATATCTAGTAGATCTCTATAATGATAATGTCATAACTAAGGATTATTCAAGCTTACACAAAATTCAAAATAAAGAAAAAAATTCTAACACTCACATGAGGATGTTATTAAAATGATTAATTGTATTTAATAATAAAATTAACATATCAATTGTATAATACATGAAACATTATGTACAACTTTATGATAAAACACCTTCATAATTATATGTACAATATTTTAAGCATTATGTACACTCTTATAATAAAACACCTCATGACCATATGTACAATATTTGAAACATTATGTACAACCTTATGATAATACATTCTTATGATCATATGTACAAACTTTGTAACTATTTGGACAATCTTTTACAAAACACCTTATGAACATATGTACAAATTTTGAAGCATATTGTACAACTTTTACTCCCTCTGTCCCAAAATTAGTGTCATGTTTGACTTTTTAAGGTCAATCTTTTCATATTTTGACTTTAAGTATTTTTATTTGTGTTATATAATATTTGATGAAAGTTATATGAATAGATTCGATTTTAAATTGTGTTTTCATTGATATAACTTTTGTCAAACATTATATAACACAAATAGCACTATTTGAAGTCAAAGTTATAAATGAAAGACTATGAAAAGTCTAACGGGACACTTATTTTGGGACGGAGGAAGTATATAATAATTGTATTATAAGATTTTAAATAATTTCAAGTGGCATTTGTTATTACTAATAATTATTATTAAAAATATAAATATTTCATTTTTAAGCAAACTTATATTATTATAATTATAACTATAACTATTATATTATTATTATTATTCAAATACAGATTCTCTCCACGAGATTAATTACGTTGCATATTTATGCGAAATACGTGTCTCAATAAAAGGTTGTAATGTAGGTTTTTATGACAAAGAAAATAATAATTGTAATGAAAAATGGAAGAGAATGATGGGAGAATAAATGTAGTTCATTTATCCTGACTAAATTAAGTACATCAATATGTTTGTAAAAATAACGAGAGGTTTCTTAGTCGGAATCGTGGTTCCACAAGTCATTAAAGTAAATACCTTTAACATCTATATTCAATTAATACCTAATACATATAATTAAACTGTTTCGTTTAAACGACCCCGTAATTCCACTGGTCATTTCACTAGTGTGTGTATATATATATATATATATATATATATATATATATATATATATATATATATATATATATATATATATATATATATATCAGTGTTCTAAATCTCCTTATTTCTCCCCGAGATCTCCCCGAGATCTCGTTTTTGAAAGGTGGCCGAGACGAGATGTCCATCTCCCGAGATTTCTCGATCAATGGAGTCAAACTTGGTCTAAGCCACGATTTCTCAGATTTTCTTGCTTATTTCTCATATTTTCTTGTAAAATCTCATAATTTCTAGAAATTTCTCGCTCATTTCTCGAACTTTCTTATAAAATCTCGTAAAAATGTATATAAATATACATATAATTATTTATTAATATATATTTTATTAGAAAACTATAAAGTCAATGTAAGTCAACGCCCGAGATCTCCCCGAGATTATTTCGAGATGCTGAGATCCCCCAAAAAATGTCCAAACGAGATCTCCACGAGATCAGAGTTCTCCAACCTTGATATATATATATATATATATATATATATATATATATATATATATATATATATATATATATATATATACTGTCTTCGTCCCTGATTAATTGTCCATTATTTAATTGTAGGATGTCCTAAATTAATTACATACCTCTAAAAATGATAAGGACCATAAAGTAAACTTCCTTTACAGCTATATATGCATGTACACAAAAATATAGGTAAAAAGTAAAGGGTAAAACTATAAGGTGACAAAAAGTATAATGTAATTAATGATATACTCCGTATAACATTTCTTAAACTGTATACATTTTGTCTTTAGACAATTAATATGACACGGGGATATAGTTGATTGATTAAATTGTTAGAGTACTCAAATTAACAGTCACATGTAATTAGAGAAACCTTGAGTCGATACTATTGAATTTTGATTATTCAAGTCAATCGTTAATTTTTTGACCTAAAGTGTTTGTTTTCGGATTCTTTATACACAAACGGTATCTGGTGTGCATGGATTTACAAAAGCAGCATAACCAGTCTTGAGAAGACCGGATTATACCAAGTAAGCTTAAACCGAGTATGGCAACATCGGTATATTGATGTGGTTACCATCTTTCAAACACGTGATATGCAATAGGCACAAACCGGTTTTGGGAAGACCGGGTAGAACGAAAACTGAAACCAGATGTGGGAAAGCCCGTAATGATTACAACACATTTGGCAACTAAATTTGCAATAATAACTGAAATGATTAAATTGAAAATAATACAAATGTTATTTAAATAAAAGCTGATAATGAGATAATCAAATAAATGTTATATAGTATCCTCTATTATGACACGTTTTCCTAATGACCAGTTCCACGATAAATACAACATTTCATTCATGCAATTGTTTCACTAATGTTAGGCTCATTCATCTCATTCTGTATACGTCGTCCATGTCTCATTCTTCTATGCGTGATTAGTCTCTCGATAAATCTTCATGAATGCAACAAGTTGTTTCCCTCCAATATGCATAGTCTCTAAGCGGAAAAAATGATTCATAAAATTGATCTCTGCTCTTGGTAGTTGTGTAATTGTTACTAATCATTATCGTTGAATCAACATCCAAATGTCCACATACAGTAATGGCATTGTCACATGGAAAAATTTGGTGTTTCCATCTTCCATATGAGCACTTTCAGACACTAAAATAAACAGTGAATTCGGTCCCACCATCCCCGGATTTTTCATAAGATGAGTGAACCTTGTACACACCTTGCTGGACATCATTGGCTGTTATTTTGTAGGTCTTTGATTTTGCTTCACTGCTTTAATAGAGTATTCACATTTTCCAGGACAGTGGTGAATTCCAACTAGTAGCATCAGAAGATTTCTTGATAAAGTGGTTATTGGTGCAATCAATCGTATAATAAATACACGCTTTGATTGACATCATACGAGAATGACGCAACACTTCGTATAGGGGCTCGACTATGTTTGTTATTAGGTTACCCCAACGACGATGACCTTGGTCCCTATAGAGTATCCACTTGACTGTATCCGCCTCCTTCAAATATTTCTAAGCTGCTACATCAACATATTTAATTGCTTCAATCCCACGAATGTAGGTGATGTGTTGCATTGTGGAACCAGTTATCCAGCACCACTTTTTAATTTCATGATTCTTAAACTTTTTGTTCAGGTTGCTGCAAATGTGTCGTAAACAAAAGCGATGATGTTAACCATCGATTTCATTCATCGCATTTAGTATACGTGCATGTCGATTTGTGTGACGATCCTTCCAAATCCCTTTGGACGAATACATCATTCATTGATTTCATAGTGAGGTTTTGACCTCTATATGACACGTTTTGTAAACATTGCATTATTTTGAAAAGGCACACCATAAATGAATATATAAATCCAAGGTTTTCGACGTCTGATGATTTCTACGTATAGACAATCACTGTATATAATAGTTTACAATACTACATCCATTGACAATGCAGTCAAAATAAGATACATGGTGATGATTTTGTGAATGCAAAGTTGTCTTGAATAAAGCATGTATGACTCCATGCACATAGCTTGTATCACATATAAGCAAACAGCGGAAGACTTCTAGGAACCTGAAAATAAACATGCTTAAAAGTGTCAACACAAAGGTTGGTGAGTTCATAGTTTTAATGTTGCGCATAATCTGTATATAAAGGTGGATCACAAGATTTCAGTTGTTTCATCTAGAAACGTTTATCAAAAGATTCTACGTAACAGAGCACCCTGGTAACTGAACTTTAACGTCTATATAATAAGTACCCTTTGTATAATAATCTTAATAATACACACAAACCAACGTATACGCTTCTCAAATAGCATAAGTCCGTTAAAAGGCTAGTGCTCTAGCTCGGACGGGGATGTCAAGCCCTATGGATCCATATACCACTATTCGCGCCCACCAGTTCTTATAACCGGCAGTTACTAGTTACCAAAGCTAAGGGATTTTCGGTTCAAACTCAGTGTAGAATTAAGTATGTACTTGTATCCATTGCGTTTAAAATATATTGTATGTATTCTCAGCCCAAAAATATATATTGCAAAAGCAATTAAAAAGGGAGCAAATGAAACTCACCTTAGCAGCACATAAGGTCATTCACCAAAAAGTGACTGAAACTCGGAATGCAAAATTAACCGTAGATCTCAACCTATAGAACATATGTTGGTCAATACATGTCTAATGAGCTAGGTTGGGTCATAGTGTATCACAATCCTAATGCTCGAGATTGACATACAAAAGTTATCAAAAGTCATTTCAAAAAGTCAACCTGACCCAATATGATCTTTTAAAATCTATACTATAGTTTGAATGATCATGGTACTCGAAAATAGTTTAACATTTCACATGGTTTCCCAATACTTGAATAATTAGACTATAGTTTTATAAAGCTTTAAAATATGATAAAACAGTCAATTTTGACAATTGTTCAACAAATCGAGACGTGCCTTATATAGAAATTCATCTACTCGATTAGTAATATTTGAAAATCCAAATTATCAATCTTATAAACAAGTTGTTTAAATATCAATTGCAGATTCAAAAGCAATTTCAATTAATGTTAATCATAATTCAGTTGTCCATATCTTTTAATTCGTTCATCGAAATTACGCGATCTCTAAATGAAAAGTTATTGATTTTTCGCCAGCTTTCCAAAAAACATGCATATCATATACCTTATATCAGTAATATATGTATTAAATTCGTGATCTATCATAAACTATTTAACGAAAAAATTATTCGTACTAGCATGCATAATCCTATATACTTGAGCACTAGTCAGGGATACACTATTAATATATAATAGATAAGATATAAATGCTTACATATCAATATTGTGATTCAATATTGTAGGAAAGTACGTAGAAGCAACGGAGATGATAAATACTAGTTTGACTCACGAGCAAAACCCTTGAACAATACCCAAAACCTCCTTAGTAATAACCCATAGTTTCCTTAGCTCTATCCTGCTTGAAAACCCATTTTGAAAGTGACACGCTCATCACCTCGTCGTAGTATTTTATGTATAATACTAATAATAATACAAATACTACTAATAATAATAATAAGATTAATAATAATATTAATAATAATAATAATAATAATAATAATAATAATAATAATAATAATAATAATAATAATAATAATATTACAGAGGGAGTAGTATATGTGTAAAAAAAACTCGAGCAGAAACTGGCCTTTTATAGGCAACTTTTTGGAATCTGATGCCCATGCGATCGCATGGGTTTTTAGGGTATTTTCCATGCGATCGCATGGCCGCCTGATCCAGCTCAAAATGTTTTTGTTTGCTAGTTCGTCGACATATTTAAATATAATATATATAATTTAAATAATTAATTATATATTATATTAAATTCATGTGCATAGTTAACTTGTAATTTTCGTTCCGATGACTCGTACGATGTCACTCGACTTATGTCCCGGTTCCGGTTTCTCGAACGCATTTTCATACGCTTAGAAAACTTGCAATTTACGTTTTGTGACTCGTACCTTTGTCAAAATATAGTCTTAAATTATCAATAAACTATATCATTCAAAGTGTATCTTAAACTTTTGAGTGTTTTGGTCATTTACTTCTATAAATCATTGTCTCGCTATTTGTTAATATATATATAATAACAAATCGTTTTATGACCAAGTTAATATATATTTTCAACATTCATAAACACGTTTTAAATATACGTCGCAAGTTATTCATACAATTAATATTCTAACTTATCATATATATTTAAATAAATATTTAAACCAATAAGTTTAATGTACGGTATCAAACAATTAATACAATGTTACGTTTTCAAGTTATAGTATATATATATGTATCAATATACATATAATTGTTAGCGAATCGTCGAGAAAAACCGAAAGGTATTTGAATATATGAAAGTAGTTCAAAAATTTTGAGATGCAGTTTTACAGACTTTGCTTATCGCGTCGGAAATATTAATCATACAAATATTAAGTTTAAATTTGGTCATAAATTTCCGGGTCATCACAGTACCTACCCGTTAAAGAAATTTCGTCCCGAAATTTGAGTGAGGTCGTCATGACGAACAATAAAAATGTTTTCATGCCGTATATGTGTTGATAAATAGAGTTTTATCATCGTTGAATAATATGGATAAAACAATCCAATTATTCGAAGCGTATGAGAGAAGTTATCGTAAAAGAGTGAAATGAAGAATAGAGATTCGTCTTAACTCTTGACGTATTAACGATTGATTTCCGTAATTTAAGGAATAGAAAATCTTCATAATCTAAATAAGATTTGATTCTTCGGAATTTAAGGAAATTAAGATTTCTTTTGATTAAATGCGTAATTTGCCTTGATTGTTATGTTTGATATTTCGCTATAAATTGACCTCTTTTGTTTCATTATTTTCATCACTCTTACATCTTCTTCCTCATTTCCTATTTTCAAAAGATTGTGAAAAATGCTTCATCCAGTTCTGATTCTTGATATACTCCTAACTTTCATATCTGTCATTCTTCTTTTTCATCTACCACCGGAGGAATCTGCTTACTTCTACTTTGCTCTTGGGGTTATAATGCTTTTAATTCTCCCGTGTCTTTATGTTGCGATAAACATTGATATACACAGTTTGTAATTTATGTGTTGTTATCGGGCTTTATATTCTCCCTTATATTTCAAAGTTTCTGCTTCTGTCTTCTATAATTATTGTCATCCCCAGTTAATGCTTTCTTTTATTTGCTGCAATTTATACCCCAATTTCTATTTCGGAGTTTTGTCCCTTCGTTTCTTCTTCTTGTGACTAAGCATTGCTTGTAATGGTCCAGAATTCGCAGATATGAATTTTGGAATGAACATTGTTAATGTTCTAAGAAGAAAATGGTAATAACACGATCTTGATTTGTTAAATTACCAGAATACCCTGAAAAAGACAGAATCATCAAGAAATATTTTCTTGATATTTTAGAGATTAACTAGAATACAAGAGTCGTATGACATAGCACATGATGATGTTATGATCTGTGAATCATCATGTTCCATTTAGAAACTCAGCATGACTTACTGTAATATAATCACGTTGATCAAGTGTCAATATATTATACTAACTCATGCTTCAGCTCCCAACACCACTTCAAAAATATTCATATTTTAAACTCGAAGGTTTCAGAATTTAGAAACTAAAATAGTTTCTTTTATGTTGTAACACAGATATCATAAGGAGAAAATTGATTTCCGATAAGAATGATTATGGAATTATCTCCAGAAATATGGAGGATATTTATAATGAAAGATACGATGATATCTTAGAATTTCTAATATCAGAGGATGATGAAGAATATTGTCCGCAAGGGTTTAGATTCGGAAGCAAGGTATTCGTTAATGGCTTCAGCAAATACTGAATCATTTGGATTCTTGGAAGGCAGGTTTCGTCCTTGTGATTTATCCACAGCCTCCTTCATACTTTGCTCAATCCGTTTTCCAGTTCCAAACCTTTTCTTTTTCTGAGCTTTGCCAACACACTATTCTTTATCATCAAACTTTTTACTGTTAAGGTCGTTTACAGTTTTTGCTGCTTCATCAGTACTTTTCAAAATTTTGAGAACTAGTTCGCGGTTTAAGGTGTTTTTCAGAAACTTCATATTCAAAGTACGTAAGTATAGGAGATAGATGTTATATGTACACATATAATTGTTGGAGTAGACATGCTGCAAGATTTCAAAATACTGATTGCTGATTCCCAGTAATTGGCAAGACAATTCTTGTTATAAGATGCAGATGAGTAAATGATAGGGTTTCGATAAATATAATGATTTTTCGGAAAGTCAAAGATCAGTGAAGTTGTTGCTAAGTTTATTTGTGGTGGAACATAAATGGTTCCCCGGTAATGATGGTGAAAGGGGCAACGTATATATCAAGGTTATAATAAGGCTGGTTCGACTGAAGAATCGAAGTTGACTTGCTGGAGCTGTGACAAAACTCACTACTTTGTAAAGGGATTGCAAAGTTATTTTAGCTAATAAATGCCAAAGGGTCTAACACAGATACTTGTTAAACTATGACTTTGGTTTCAAGAGTTTTTCAGGTACATAACTGTGGGTAACATGTGGTTGGATCATCATCTCGATTGTTCATTATTTGAAGTGTCTTCAGGAATTTCGAAGGGTTTGAACATCGATCGTAATCGTTAATATACATATGATGTTCTAGCACAGTTTTGAAATCAAAATACAGCTTTGAAAGATGTAGAAATCTAAGAGTGATGATATCGGTTATATCTCACCTTGGATTCTGATATGTTAAAATCAGAATATGTAATTGAATTTGAATGAGTATGGTTGTTTTGATTTCTATGAAAGAATATATCTCGTTGTGAAAGTAGTGAGTATAATATATCTCGTTGTAAAAGTAGTGAGTATAGTTAATGATTTGTTGAATCAGAATTGAAGAAAGTAACATATTAATTGTGAATTTATATATATCTTTCGGGTATTACCTACCTGTTAAAATATTCTCCTATTAACAGTTTGTACAAAAGAATTTTTAATTACAATCTGTATGAAAATATACCTACATATATATTTTCTTTAGATGTAATCATGGATTTAATAATATTAATCTCATCTGGTTTTCGATTAGGACTAGAATATATAATCTTTAAAACTTTAGATATTACGTAATCACTATAGAATATTTCTCCAATGAAGTTGTGAATCATTACTTCATCGGTTATTGTTGTTGGTACTCCTTGGTATCTATGGTGCGTATGACGTTGATGCTCGTGGAACATCTCGTGATGTTGAATCATGGGATGTGGATGTTGTTAATGGTGGTAATGGTACTGTTGGTGTTGATGATGGTGGTACTGTTGATGCCGGTGATGCTGCTGGTGCTTGTAACCTTTGCACCATATTCTCCAAAGCCACTACTCGAGCGCGAAGCTCGTTGACTTCTTCTATTACACCGGGGTGATTGTCGGTTCGGACAAGTGGATGAATAAGATCTAGAATTTGAGATAGTATATAATCATGATGAGATACTCTGGAAATGAGAGAGAAAATGGTATTACGAACAGGTTCGCCGGTAAGTGCTTCAGGTTCTTCGCCAAGAGGGCAATGTGGTGGATGGAAGGGATCACCTTCTTCTTGTCTCCAATGACTAAGTAAGCTACGAACCCATCCCTAATTCATCCAGAATAGATGATGGCTAATTGGTTGATCCATTCCGGTTACACTGTCTTCGGAGTTCAGGTGAATATCCATATCGGAATAGCTTTCAGAATTTAAGGAATTTGAACTAGATACGTGATCCATCTTGTATAATCAGGGAATTGATTTTTGATGTAAGATAGATTATGGAATTTAGATTGGTACTCTTCAATACATAATTTACATATGTATATATAATTCCAAAATTCCGTAAATTACGGAGAAATTTTCGAAAGATGTCAGGAAAAGTTTACAGTAACAGATATGCTAAGATATGAATTTTGTCGGTACACTATCTATGCAGTAAATGCAGTAAGACGTGTCTAGACTTAGGAATGATAAGCAAATAATTTTCGACGATAAATGGTAAGCAAAACTTGGTAAAAACAGATACGGTCATAGTCCAGACTCACTAATGTATCCTAACAATTACCAGTTAAACACACTAATGCAAATTCTGGTTCCCTATGACCTCGAGCTCTGATACCAACTGTGACGATCCTTCCAAATCCCTTTGGACGAATACATCATTAATTGATTTCATAGTGAAGTTTTGACCTCTATATGATACGTTTTGTAAACATTGCATTCTTTTGAAAAGGCACACCATAAATGAATATATAAATCCAAAGTTTTTGACGTCTGATGATTTCTACGTATAGACAATCACCGTAAATAATAGTTTACAATACTACATCCGTTGACAATGCAGTCAAAATAAGATACATGGTGATGATTTTGTGAATGCAAAGTTGTCTTGAATAGAGCATGTATGACTCCATGCACATAGCTTGTATCACATATAAGCAAACAGCGGAAGACTTCTAGGAACCTAAGAATAAACATGCTTAAAAGTGTCAACACAAAGGTTGGTGAGTTCATAGTTTTAATGTTGCGCATAATCTGTATATAAAGGTGGATCACAAGATTTCAGTTATTTCATCCAGAAACGTTTATCAAAAGATTCTACGTAACAGAGCACCCTGGTAACTGAACTTTAACGTCTATATAATAAGTACCCTTTGTATAATAATCTTAATAATACACGTAAACCAACGTATACGCTTCTCAAATAGCATACGTCCGTTAAAAGGCTAGTGCTCTAGCTCGGACGGGGATATCAAGCCTTATGGATCCATATACCACTATTCGCGCCCACCAGTTGTTATAACCGGCAGTTACTAGTTACCAAAGCTAAGGGATTTTCGGTTCAAACTCAGTGTAGAATTAAGTATGTACTTGTATCCATTGCGTTTAAAATATATTGCATGTATTCTCAGCCCAAAAATAAATATTGCAAAAGCAATTAAAAAGGGAGCAAATGAAACTCACCTTAGCAGCACATAAGGTCATTCACCAAAAAGTGACCGAAACTCGAAATGCAAAATTAACCGTAGATCTCAACCTATAGAACATATGTTGGTCAATACATGTCTAATGAGCTTGGTTGGGTCATAGTGTATGATGATCCTAATGCTCGAGATTGACATACAAAAGTTATCAAAAGTCATTTTAAAAAGTCAACCTGACCCAATATGATCTTTTAAAATCTATACTATAGTTTGAATGATCATGGTAATCGAAAATAGTTTAACATTTCACATGGTTTCCCAATACTTGAATAATTAGACTATAGTTTTATAAAGCTTTAAAATATGATAAAACAGTCAATTTTGACAATTGTTCAACAAATCGAGACGTGCCTTATATAGAAATTCATTTACTCGATTAGTAATATTTGAAAATCCAAATTATCAATCTTATAAACAAGTTGTTTAAATATCAATTGCAGATTCAAAAGCAATTTTAATTAATGTTAATCATAATTCAGTTGTCCATATCTTTTAATTCGTTCATCGAAATTACGCGATCTCTAAATGAAAAGTTATTGATTTTTCGCCAGCTTTCCAAAAACATGCATATCATATACCTTATATCAGTAATATATGTATTAAATTCGTAATCTATCATAAACTATTTAACGACAAAATTAATCGTACTAGCATGCATAATCCTATATACTTGAGCACTAGTCAGGGATACACTATTAATATATAATAGATAAGATATAAATGCTTACGTATCAATATTGTGATTCAATATTGTAGGAAAGTACGTAGACGCAACGGAGATGATAAATACTAGTTTGACTCACGAGCAAAACCCTTGAACAATACCCAAAACCTCCTTAGTAATAACCCATAGTTTCCTTAGCTTTATCCTTCTTGAAAACCCATTTTGAAAGTGACACGCTCATGACCTCGTCGTAGTATTTTATGTATAATACTAATAATAATACAAATACTACTAATAATAATAAGATTAATAATAATATTAATCTTAATAATAATAATAATAATAATAATAATAATAATAATAATATTACAGAGGGAGTAGTATATGTGTAAAAAAAACTCGAGCAGAAACTGGCCTTTTATAGGCAACTTTTTGGAATCTGATGCCCATGCGATCTCATGGGTTTTTAGTGTATTTTCCATGCGATCGCATGGCCGCCTGATCCAGCTCAAAATATTTTTGTTTGCTAGTTCGTCGACATATTTAAATATAATATAATATATATATATATATATATATATATATATATATATATATATATATATATATAATATATATAAATTAAATAATTAATTATATATTATATTAAATTCATGTGCATAGTTAACTTGTAATTTTTGTTCCGATGACTCGTACGATGTCACTCGACTTATGTCCCGGTTCCGGTTTCTCGAACGCATTTTCATACGCTTAGAAAACTTGCAATTTACGTTTTGTGACTCGTACCTTTGTCAAAATATAGTCTTAAATTATCAATAAACTATATCATTCAAAGTGTATCTTAAACTTTCGAGTGTTTTGGTCATTTACTTCTATAAATCATTGTCTCGCTATTTGTTAATATATATATAATAACAAATCGTTTTATGACCAAGTTAATATATATTTTCAATATTCATAAACACGTTTTAAATATACGTCACAAGTTATTCATACACTTTGTATTCCAACTTATCAAATATATTCAAATAAATATTTAAACCAATAAGTTTAATGTACGGTATCAAACAATTAATACATTGTTACGTTTTCAAGTTATAGTATATATATATATGTATCTATTTACATATAATTGTTCGCGAATCGTCGAGAACAACCGAAAGGTATTTGAATATATGAAAGTAGTTCAAAAATTTTGAGATTCAGTTTTACAGACTTTGCTTATCGCGTCGGAAATATTAATCATACAAAGATTAAGTTTAAATTTGGTCAGAAATTTCTGGGTCATCACAATTTGAAACATAGACAACTGTCTTTCAGTAAAAGAAGCGACATGGGTTCGAAACTGTTGCAAAAACCAAGCCCAACTTACGTTTGTTTCTTGGTCTATAATTGCCAAAGCAACATACGAAATTTGTCCATTAGCATTTTTGTCAATAGAAGTAAGCTATTTTCCTATGTAATTACCTTTCAAATAAGTGCCATCCACACAAATGATAGAAACACACTTTTGAAAGGCTCTAACAGGCAGTCCAAAAACCCAGAACACATAGTTGAATGTAACCGAAAGAGGTCCAATTTGTGGATAATTTGATAATTGAACCACTATATCGGGCTTGATATAATGTACTTCAACTAAATACTTGGGTAATGTAGCAAAATTACTTTCCCAAGTTATATACATCGGTCCAATTGCAATATACCTAGAATTCCTAGTCTTAGCGTAAATGACATCCATATTCCACTCATGTTTTTACATGTTCATCGATATGTTTTATCGGGTACGCAATATCTTTATTGTTTGACCAACAATATCACTAGCAATCAAGCTTGAAGTTAAACAATGGTTGTTGTTACTTCAAACATGTCCATAACATTTGTGTTCACCTCTCCATTTTGAAATACGTCAGATCAATTCTTTGTATCTATTTGAACTACTATCATTTCAGATACATGGCCTTGGTTCTTATAGACCACTATAATTTTACCCATTGTAAAGTATTTTGCTTTCAAATATCTTGGCCTTGTATCTTCAATAATCATTTCTCTATTACGCTTAATATTTCAAAGTTGAACAACATATAGAAGTTCAACTTTGTTTTTAAAAATCATCCCACTACGAACTTCACCATCTCTTTATTTAAACAATCTCATGCTTGTTCTTCATATTCTCAAATGGAAGTCTATCATCATCATCGTCATCATCATCATCATCATCATCATCATCTTCGTCATTAATAAATTCGAAACGTGAAACTATGGTATTGCTTTGTGGAGTTTGTTCCACCACGGACTCATTTTCACCGTCTTCTGAAACATCTCTTTCTATGCTATAACTATCTAACTATCTTATGCAATTGATCCACAAAACTAGATTATTGTGAGGAAATGACTCATTTAAATTGAACTTCAAATTGAGTTTGGTAATTTGAATCAATCGTAGCTAAATAATAAATTGTTTCCAATTTATTATCGTATGTGATTCCATTCCTACTTGAATTATCACAGAAATCATATCACAATATGAGTTTCAATGTACATGATTCCGGATTAACTCCGACATATACTAGTAAATCATGTTACTTAACATGACTAAATCGACCTTGCACAAGAGTGGAAAACAATTTCTTAGTGAGTGATCATCACTAGTAAGCATACCATTCACAAATTTAATTCCACCACCCCAAACTTCATGAACCATCATTCGACGAAATAAAGTCATCAAATGTAGTGACATATATATTTTTTGAGTTTAAATGTTTTGAAAATCGTTTTCGCAATTGTAATTGTTGATCTATATTGTGGTGTTTGAAATATGGTTATACAAAATTATAAATAGCGAAAATGAGTTTCAAATATACAAAACTTGACAAAAATGGGTACAATTATCAGGGTTTTTTTATTTATTTAAACCACACTTGCGAAATATGAACTGATCCACTGATGTTATCGATTTTAATTGTTGTTGATCTGCTGTCTATTTACCGTTATTATGATATTAAATTGCTGCTAAAATGCTGTTAATTTGTTGATTAATTAAGAACATTTCACTGTTTTCGATTGCTATTAATCTTCTCTGTTAGAACAAATTTGGACAACTTTGCCAATTGTTGTCGGACAGCTTTTTCGAACAACTTTGCGGATTTATTGTGGACTGCTTTGGACAGCTCGTGGATTGTTTTCTGGACAATTTTACACTGTTACTTGGTCGATTGTTGCACTGCTTCCTAATGCAGTTCTTACTAAGACTGAAACCTGAGAAGTTCACAAGGGTGAACTTTAAACATTGGCAGTAAAAAGATGTTATTTTAGCTGACCACACTGAACCTTGCGAGGTTCTTGACCGAACCTTGCGAGGTTCCTGACCGAACCTTGCGAGGTTCCTGATCGAACCTTGCGAGGTTCTTGACCGAACTTTGTGAGACCGAAACCGCTCCCCGACTTTGTTGATGGGGAAGAGAATGCTCAAATTGTGAGCGCGGTTTAGGCTTGGAATCATTCGGGTTCCTTATGTTGCACCTATGTCTTGAATGACATGGTAGTTTCATTCTCTAACGTGTATTCGAACATGGTTCGGACCGTTTCTGGACTGTTTTTAATTATAGTTTTGAACACGTTTTCAGACTATTTTGTGACAGCTTCTGGACTGCTTTCTGTAACACCCGATAATTGGGCCTAGATGAAATGGCAATTTTGCCCTTGTGTGCGTTTATATTGTTATTTTATTAGTTGAATATTTATAGTCATTTGACTATTTGGTTGAGACCAGTTCGTGACAAGGATCACAGAACAGGTTTGTTTATTTAATTTAGACCTCGATAGGACCACCTAACGATGTACGAAAGATATCAGATAACTGATAAATACCGGTGTGTTATGAGGTATGGGTTAAAACCCACCTATATATGCCATGTTCTGGATATTTCTATCCATTTTCCCAATTTGTGAAATTCAATCTCGTACCTAACTCATGCTCCTTTGAAACCCTAGCTTGATCTTTGTGTGAAATTAGATTGATTAAAGCTTAGAATTAGATTTCTTGCATCATCAGTATATCTCCAGGTTTGTATTCGATTTCATGCTATGATTCTTGTTGAAATTGGGTTTTTGTTTTCTAATGGGTTTTGGTTGGATTCATGCTTGATTCTTGATCTAAATGTGTTTGATATGTTCAATTAATGTTAGAAATATATTTTATATAGTTTATATGATGTTTTGGGAGTGGTTTTGGTGTTAGATCTTGCAAAAATCGAGTTTTTGGGCCAAAATGGCTAAAATCAGCGAGCTAGAATGTTCTAACAGCTCCCACACTTCTGACAGGTCAACCGTACGTGTGACCACATGTTTGAGGCTCAACCACGCTATTGAGGACTCACTCGCACGAGTGAGGTCTCGTCCGCACGAGTGACAACTGGTCAGTTTTTGGTAAAATTGAAAAGGCTGTAACTTTCCAATCGTAACTCCGTTTTTGATGAATAAACTATTGTTGGACTTGTCTTGAAGTTTACTTTACAATTATAAGGTTTTAAAAAGCTAGATCAAAATTTATTTTGGTCAGAAGAAGGGATTTTGTTGTGTATGTCTTGTTTTGTACTCGTTTAGGGTCGTTATTGATTGAGTTTATGTTGTAGACTTATAATATGATGAATATATGATAATATGACCTAGTTTATAGTATTTATCAATTACATTATTAATTAAAACACTATACTGACTTTGTTTATGATGTTTCCAGGTGATCAGGAGAAGTGAAGACTCAGAAATATAAGACCTCTGAGTTCTTCTTGTGCTGGCTTTTGGTGAGTAGATTAATCTAGCCATTAAGGCATATAGTGACATAACCTAGACCGTTGACCTAGTTGCTATGCTTCGAACCTTTGTTATTGTGTGATGTGGACTATGACCTCGCGCGTTTATTGGACCGATCTTGCTTCTGATCAGGTCGGGAGAGATCAACCTTGCTTCTGATCAAGTAGGGTTCATTGATGTTGTATGATTAATATAAGTCAGAATCACGCATCCATCGCATGTGGAAGACTTATACTAGTGATACAGAGTTCTGAGTTTTCGGTAGACTCTAGACTGATCAACTGGGGTCGTTAGCCTGTCCAGGCCGCCGAGTCTCTCAATGGGTTGCTTCGGATTACCCAGATGGTTGCTTCTGATTGACCATTGCTTGTAGTCATCACAGTTATTTTGGATTGACCGTTGCTGTAGATGATTTTGATGGACTTTGGATTTAGTTGATTGTTGGTTATTGTATGATTTTGTATTTGTATTGCTATGTTTCTGCATGATTCTAGTGGGTATGTGATTAACTGTCTGATTAACTTGATGATGCATGTTCTAGTGATTGTACCTGTGTTTTAGCTGTTAGATTAGTCCATTCACTTAGCTTCGTGCTAACCCCTCCACCTTCCCCCTTGCAGGTTATAGGTCTTTTGCTTTTGTGGACATGGGAGAAGAGGGGCATGTTGGGTTGTGTTCGACAAGTCTAGAACTCTGATGTTGTTTATATGAAATCGGATATTAACGTAACACCGGCTTTTGATAAAAATGTATTAATGTATGAAGTGTAATAATTATGTTTATGTTTGTACGTACGGGCACGTTTTGTAAACAAGACTTCCACTGTGTTATTTAAAAAAAAAATACGGTGTTACAATTTGGTATCAGAGCATAGGTTTGGCCGCATCGACATTGTACTTGAATGTTCCCAAACCTTGAGAGGATCTTGTCGAACATAACACAAAGGGGACAGGTTAAGTGAATGTAGGAGCTTTTATGTGTTAGTTGATAGGCACTAACCGGTTATCTACTAAGCGTTTGTGTGAGATGTTGTGGTAATGCAGATATGTCAGGTAATCAAGACGCTGCCCCCAATGCCTCCAGAACCTTCAGAGCTCCTGTTGAAGATGGTCATGTATCAGAAGAAGAAGAAGTATCAGAAGAAGTGTTAGAGCTTCAGGGTCAGTTGAAAGAAGCTCAGGATAAGATTAAAGAGCTTGAACAACAAGTGATGTCGCATTCAAACACCACAACCATAAATCCAAGTGTTTACCCACAATTTGGAAACTTTTCTCAACAACAATATGTGCCACCTCAGTATCAGATACCATTTCAGTTCAATCCACAATTCCTGAATCAAGTGATGTACCCATTTCAGACGCCATTCTTCCAACCACCAATGTTTGAAAAGAAGAAGTGCTCGTATAAGGACTTTCTTAATTGTCAACCTTCAGAGTATACTGGTAAAACCGACCCGACTGAGACTCTAAATTGGCTCAGGGAAGTGGAAAGAGCATTAGACGCTTGTCAGTGCGAGCCAGAGTTGAGAGTGTTATATGCTAGTCGTTTGTTCAAGGGACGAGCTATGGAGTGGTGGGACTCCATCACAGGTCATTTATCAAAGGAACAACTAAGTCAAGTGACATGGGAGCAGTTTCATGCTAAGGTTCGCGAGCAGTATTGTTCAGAATATGATTTGGAGAAATTGAAAACCGAGTTTTTGGGGATGAGAATGACTGATGATATGACGATTGATGATGTTATTTTGGACTTTACCTTTAAGCTAAGATTTTGTCAACAGTGGGTACCACATGAGAAAGATAAAATTCAGCATTTTATTAGAGTTATTAAGCTGGAGTATCGGTCAACGGTTAGATTTGCTTCTTCTTTATCGCAAGCTTTTGAGATGGCCAAAGCGATAGAGGGTGATGTTAAAGCTGCAAGGAGTGCTGGAGTGGGGACTGGTTCTTATAGGAAGAGGGCGGAAGGTCAATCCAGTTATCAGTCCAGTCCAAAATCAAGAAAGTCAACCGGGTCCATTACGAGGGAAGTTTCGAGTACGAGTGGGTCAGGTTCCGTACAGAAAGAGTGGTGTAACTCATGCAGATCTTACCACAGTGGACAGTGTTCTCCAGGTACGGAAAGGTGTCTAAGGTGTGGTATAGTGGGACATGATGTTCAACAATGTTTTTTTGGAAGCAATGTATGTTGGAATTGTCATAAGGAAGGTCATAGGTCAGTACAGTGTCCGGTAGCGGGTAGAGGGGGTTCCGGGGCAGGGTCCGGGGTGCAGTCGGCGTCTGTTGGTGGATCTACCGCATCAGTAGGACAGAAGAGAAAAGGTCCTCTCATGACTATAGATAGAGCTTATCAGATGGTAGCAGATACTGATGTTGTGTCAGAAGACTTAAATACTGGTATGTTCAGACTAACCTTGTTATTGCTTTTGATTTTAGGAATGCGTGTTTAGTATGTTATGTAGATGATATAATCTGTTTAGTGATAGGTGCTTTGAGGCAGTGTTAGCTGTAGTGATAGAGATGACTTGGATTTAGGTTTCTCGGATTTTCTTAACTGAAATGGAGACGTGATCTATGATAATGTATTACGTCTGGCCAACGTAAGCACATTTTGGTAGATCATGCGGAAGTTTCAGTAAGTTAAGAAGAGAAGTAGGATAGTTGACTGCTTAAATTGTTGTTAATATGTGTTGCTTGATGAATAGTTGATGAGATTTTATTACCGTGACTTTTGACTTTGACCAGATTCCGAGGACGGAATCTCTTTAAGGACGGTAGATTTGTAACACCCGATAATTGGGCCTAGATGAAATGGCAATTTTGCCCTTGTGTGCCTTTATATTGTTATTTTATTAGTTGAATATTTATAGTCATTTAACTATTTGGTTGAGACCAGTTCGTGACAAGGGTCACAGAACAGGTTTGTTTAATTAATTTAGACCTCGATAGGACCGTCTAACGATGTACGAAAGATATCAGATAACTGATAAATACCCGTGTGTTATGAGTTATGGGTTAAAACCCACCTATATATGCCATGTTCTGGATATTTCTATCCATTTTCTCAATTTGTGAAATTCAATCCCGTACCTAACTCATGCTCCTTTGAAACCCTAGCTTGATCTTTGTGTGAAATTAGATTGATTAAAGCTTAGAATCAGATTTCTTACATCATCTATAGTATATCTCCAGGTTTGTATTCGATTTCATGCTATGATTCTTGTTGAAATTGGGTTTTTGTGTTCTAATGGGTTTTGGTTGGGTTCATGCTTGATTCTTGATCAAAATGTGTTTGATATGTTCAATTAATATTAGAAATATGTTTTATATAGTTTATATGATGTTTTGGGAGTGGTTTTGGTGTTAGATCTTGCAAAAATCGAGTTTTTGGGCCAAAATGGCAAAAATCAGCGAGCTGGAATGTTCTAACAGCTCCCACACTTCTGACAGGTCAACCGTACATGTGACCACGCGTTTGAGGCTCAACCACGCGGTTGAGGACTTGCGAGGTCTCGTCCGCACGAGTGACCACTGGTCAGTTTTTGGTAAAATTGAAAAGGCTGTAACTTTCCAACTGTAACTCCGTTTTCGATGAATAAACTATCGTTGGACTCATCTTGAAGTTTACTTTACAATGATAAGGTTTTAAAAAGCTAGATCAAACTTTATTTTGGTCAAAAGAAGGGATTTTGTTGTGTATGTCTTGTTTTGTACTCGTTTAGGGTCGTTATTGATTGAGTTTATGCTGTCGACTTATAATATGATGAATATATGATAATACAACCTAGTTTATAGTATTTATCAATTATATTATTAATTAGAACACTATACTGACTTTGTTTATGATGTTTCCAGGTGATCAGGAGAAGTGAAGACTCAGAAATACAAGACCTCTGAGTTCTTCTTGTGCTGTTTTTTGGTGAGTGGGTTAATCTAGCCGTTAAGTCATATAGTGACATGACCTAGACCGTTGACCTAGTTGCTATGCTTCGAAACTTTGTTGTTGTGTGATGTGGACTATGACCTCGCGCGTTTATTGGACCGACCTTGCTTCTGATCAGGTCGGGATAGATCAACCTTGCTTCTGATCAGGTTGGGGTCATTGATGTTGTATGATTAATATAAGTCAGAATCACGTGTCCGTCACGTGTGGAAGACTTATACTAGTGATACAGAGTTCTGAGTTTTCGGTAGACTCTAGACTGATCAACTGGGGTCGTTGGCCCGTCCAGGCTGCCGAGTCTCTCAATGGGTTGCTTCGGATTACCCAGATGGTTGCTTCTGATTGACCATTGCTTGTAGTCATCACGGTTGCTTTGGATTGACCGTTGCTGTAGATGATTTTGATGGACTTTGAATTTAGTTGATTGTTGGTTATTGTATGATATTGTATTTGTATTGCTATGTTTCTGCATGATTCTAGTGGGTATGTGATTAACTGTCTGATTAACTTGATGATGCATGTTCTAGTGATTGTACCTGTGTGTTTTAGCTGTTAGATTATTCCATTCACTTAGCTTCGTGCTAACTCCTCCACCTTCCCCCTTGCAGGTTATAGGTCTTTTGCTTTTGTGGACATGGGAGAAGAGGGGCGTGTTGGGTTGTGTTCGACAAGTCTAGAACTCTGATGTTGTTTATATGAAATCGGATATTAACGTAACACCGGCTTTTGATAAAAATGTATTTATGTATGAAGTGTAATAATTATGTTTATGTTTGTACGTAAGGGTACGTTTTGTAAACAAGACTTCCACTGTGTTATTTAAAAAAAATACGTTGTTACACTTTCAGACTGTTTTCGGACAGTTTTTGGATTGTTGTCGGACTGTCTCTTGACAGTATTCGAGACTGGTTTTAAACCTGTTTGTTTAACATTTGGGATTAAACATGTTTGGTTTATGCGGTTTTTTTGAAACGGTTTAGTTTAATCGTTTAACTATAAACCTTTTGGTTTTAACATGTTTGGTTTACATGTTTGTGTTTAAACCTGCTTGGTTTAACTGCATGGTTGAAACCTGCTCGGTTTACCCGTATGAGTTGAAAGGTTTTAAGGTAATAACTGTTTGATTACCCATTTGAGTCTAAACCTATTTGGTTTACTTGTTTAGGTTGAACCTGCTCAGTTTACCAACTTGGTTGAAACTTGATTGGTTTAACTTAGTTGAGTTGAAACATGTTTGGTTTAGCTCAGTTTGTTCATGGTAAAATGAAACTTTTAGTTGGGTTGAAAATCCAAATTAATTTAGTTCACGTGGTTTTTGCTGACTGAAATTTTCTGTTTTACTAAAACAGTTTATTTTATTTTATATTTCAGAGTGATGGTCATGGAAATTGACCTCTGGATAGGAACTCACATTGATTAATGTGTTGTATGTTCCTGAGATTTGTAAGAATCTTGTGTTCGGGTGGTTGTTGAACAAGTTTGGCGTTAAGCCAAATTAACGAGATCATCTTCGTTTGAATGAATAACCGAACCCCTTGATATGGTCCACATTGATGTATGTGATTTGAAATCCTTTCCAACAAGGAATGGTAACAAGTACTTCATTACGTTTATCAATGATAGCACGAAGTATTGTTATGTTAACTTGTGGAAAGTATAGATGAAGCAATTGAGAATTTTATTGCTTATAAAAATGAAGTTGAGAATCAACTTCAACGGAATTTCAAGGTTAGTCGTAGTGATAGAGGTGGTGAATATGTCACATTTTTGTCGAATTTTGTTCACAAAATGACTTTAGACATGTATTCACTGCTCCTTACTCACGTCAATCGAATGAGACTGTTGAACGAAATAATAGAACCTTGAAGGAAATGGTGATTTCCATGTTGGTATGTTCTGGTGTAAATCAGAACATGTGGGGGGGGGGGGAAGTCATTCTATCGGCAAATTATCTTTTAAATAAGATACCCTAGAGGAATCGGGATGAAACCCAAAATGATTTAAGGTGAAAAAGAAACCATTCTGTGAATACCTCACTGTGGGGGAGAAAATTACTAAACTAACAACCCCTACACTTTTAAAGGGAGTTTACTAATTAAGAGTAGACTTCCTAGTCCATTCCTAAAAGTGACATGTAAGAGGATAAGCCTATGGCTTTTAATGATTCAACTGAAATAACCATGCGTGGTTAATCAGTAGCCATTTGGTGGTGAATCACCTATGTGAGAGAGAAGTGGGGTCGCTTTGAAGGGTGTTGTTGGGGCATAATACTTGATAAACTCTCGCAGAACCAGGCTAATGTTCATGACCATAACGAACATAACTATGAGGACTTGACTTTGTCAGGGAGAGTCTTGTGTGAAGCGTATTATTGCCTACAAAAATGGCAGACGAGTTCAAAGACATCGCCGTCTACTCAGAGCCAGTAGACTAAGTGCGTTTCATGAGAGAAGGTTCAAAGGGTAACACCTACCTATCGTATGCAATATTCAACTGCTGGAAATTTTGTTTGAACATGTGTGTGTTGAGATCGATTTAAACTCATTGAGGTGTAAATGAGGTTTACACAAACTTTGGGACTATGTAATTATTAGCGTATATTATAATGATATGGTTATGTAGTCGGTGGCCAAGACTACATAACATAACATCATATATCCCAAATAAATTTTAAATGAATGAGATATCGATGCTCGAGAGATGTTGAAGTGAGCTACGTCGAATGAGAAGTTCGGTAACTATTAGTGTGTCAGTTATCAATTCCATTCATGTGGGGGATTGTTGGAAAATTAGTTTGATGTGTGAATTAAAATTGATGTTAAAGAGTAAGTTTGAAGGTTGCAATTATTGTGACTCTTCATATCTTTAACTTGTTAATAATAATGACATTTTATTTTCATTAAGTCACCATCCTTTTGTTTTCTCCCATGATATATAACAAGAGATGTAGTCTCTAATTGAAGTAGTAGAAAGAATGGCTCTTGAAAAACACATACATATATACAACTTTACATAAGCTTTTGTAAGTATAGTGTTCATCCTTTTAGACAAGCAAAGTGTGTAGCTTATGAAGAACAATATAGACAACTTTTTCAGGCAAGTGTTCAAGTCCGGCAGTACGCTGCTTCGGACCGGTGTACCCTGGGAACAGACGAAGAATCTGTTTAAGGGAATTGTGTCAAACACAAGCCCGGTTCAACCTTTAATCCGGTTAGATCGTTCTATCTTTTCGTTCTTATTATGATTATATATTATACATATTTGCTATATGATTGTTTCGTTTATGATAATATGTATAACTGTTTCAGTTTCGTATACATATTTCCTACAAACTTAAACAGATTCTTTTTCCTATGCGAAACTTAGATGTATTTGTTAAAACATATCTGACGTACTAGGAATTAAACGGTTGCTTTATATTGTTAATCGGATTGGATTCCAGTCCGTAATAAAAGATCGTACCTTTATAAAATTGTTTGTATTGCTATTGTTTAGTTCTATATTAAACGCTTATATGGCTAACGATTGTAAACTGTAGTTGATATGGAGTATAATTTAATTAGTTAAATGGTTGAAGACTAAACATTAGTGGGCACCATTAGAATTATAAAATATTTTTTATATTTAAATACTGATTATATAATGCAATGGTGCAATTGGAATGCTTTTTGCCTTTAAAGAATTGATGAATAGATTCAAATATCTCGTACAAAATTATTATACTCGTCGTTAAAGGATTAATGGTATTTTGTTATTTTATAATATCTGGTACGAATTATGAAATTACTCTATGTTTAATATGGTTCTCATGTTTTAGCCAATTGTTTGCTTTAAAACATACTTGTTGCATATAATTTGTCATATATAGATCTAACGATTTTATATAGATCATGGTGTTAAATTGTTCATAAAACATGCTGGAAGATCATTCGTTGCTGATATTAAATTGATATATTTTTTTCCATGGAGACTGAATTGAGTTGTGATGTTATACAAATAGGTCTTGCGGTCTAGTTAAATTGATAGAACAAATTGTTCTGAATAAATGGCATATAAGATTTGCTACCGTATGGGATAAATTAATGTGTTACGTGATGTTCATGTGTTAATTGTTGATTTATTTGCGAAATATGAACTGATCCGCTGATGTTATCGATTTTAATTGTTGTTGATCTGCTGTCTATTTGCCGTTATTATGATATTAAATTGCTGCTAAACTGATGTTAATTTGTTGATTAATTAAGAACATTTCACTGTTTTCGATTGCTATTAATGTTCTCTGTTAGAACAAATTTTGACAACTTTGCTGATTGTTGTCGGACAGCTTTTTCGAACAACTTTTCGGATTTATTGTGGACTGCTTTGGACAGCTCGTGGATTGTTTTCTGGAAAATTTTACACTGTTACTTGGCCGATTGTTGCACTGCTTCCTAATGCAGTTCTTACTAAGACTGAAACCTGAGAAGTTCACAAGGGTGAACTTTAAACATTGGCAGTAAAAGATGTTATTTTAGCTGACCACACTGAACCTTGCGAGGTTCTTGACCGAACCTTGTGAGGTTCCTGACCGAACCTTGCGACTTTCCTGACCGAACCTTGCGAGGTTCTTGACCGAACTTTGTGAGACCGAAACCGCTCCCCGACTTTGTTGATGGGGAAGAGAATGCTCAAATTGTGAGCGTGGTTTAGGCTTGGAATCATTCAGGTTCCTTATGTTGCACCTATGTCTTGAATGACATGGTAGTTTCATTCTCTAACGTGTATTCGAACATTGTTCGGACCATTTCTGGACTATTTTTAATTATAGTTTTGAACAAGTTTTCAGACTGTTTTGTGACAGCTTCTGGACTGCTTTCAGACTGCTTCCGGACAGTTTTTGGATTGTTTTCGGACTGTCTCTTGACAGTATTCGAGACTGGTTTTAAACCTGTTTGTTTAACATTTGGGCTTAAACATGTTTGGTTTATGCGGTTTTGTTGAAACGGTTTAGTTTAATCGTTTAACTATAAACCTTTTGGTTTTAAAATGTTTGGTTTACATGTTTGTGTTTAAACCTGCTTGGTTTAACTGTAGGGTTGAAACCTGTTCGGTTTACCCGTATGAGTTGAAAGGTTTTAAGGCAATAACTGTTTGATTACCCATTTGAGTCTAAACCTGTTTGGTTTACTTGTTTAGGTTGAACCTACTCAGTTTACCTATTTGGTTGAAATCTGATTGGTTTAATTTAGTTGAGTTGAAACATGTTTGGTTTAGCTCAGTTTGTTCATGGTAAAATGAAACTTTTAGTTGGGTTGAAAACCCAAATTAGTTTAGTTCACGTGGTTTTTGCTGACTGAAATTTTCTGTTTTACTAAAACAGTTTATTTTAGTTTATATTTCAGAGTGATGGTGATGGAAATTGACCTCTGGATAGGAACTCACATTGATTAATGTGTTGTATGTTCCTGAGATTTGTAAGAATCTTGTGTTCGGGTGGTTGTTGAACAAGTTTGGCGTTAAGCCAAATTAACGAGATCATCTTCGTTTGAATGAATAACCGAACCCCTTGATATGGTCCACATTGATGTATGTGATTTGAAATCCATTCCAACAAGGAATGTTAACAAGTACTTCATTACGTTTATCAATGATAGCACGAAGTATTGTTATGTTAACTTGTGGAAAGTATAGATGAAGCAATTGAGAATTTTATTGCTTATAAAAATGAAGTTGAGAATCAACTTCAACGGAATTTCAAGGTTAGTCGTAGTGATAGAGGTGGTGAATATGTCACATTTTTGCCGAATTTTGTTCACAAAATGGCTTTAGACATGTATTCACTGCTCCTTACTCACGTCAATCGAATGAGACTGTTGAACGAAATAATAGAACCTTGAAGGAAATGGTTATTTCCATGTTGGTATGTTCTGGTGTAAATCAGAACATGTGGGGGGAAGTCATTCTATCGGCAAATTATCTTTTAAATAAGATACCCTAGAGGAATCGGGATGAAACCCTAAATGATTTATGGTGAAAAAGAAACCATTCTGTGAATACCTCAAAGTGTGGGGGTGCCTAGCAAAGGTAGTTGTTCCCTCCCTAAGGCATAAAAGATATGATCAAAGACGGTTGACTGCATATTTATCGGATGTGCTAAACACAATAGTGTTTATCGCTTCCTTGTGCATGAATCTAAGATTTCGGATATACACAAAGGTTCGATAATAGAATCGGGAAACGTTTCATTCTTTGAAATTGTATTTCCATACATTACAAATTACAAATGAACGTGGATGTTCGTCTAGAATAGACGATGTAGATGTTGAGGATGAGACATTTAATGAGTTAGTTCAAGAGGAACTAATAGAATTAAAGGAACATCCTCGATAAATGGCATACACTAAATCTATAAAAGATATACGTGATATTCAAAACCCTCTTAAATGGTATATTTAAGGCGGTGTTTAAGTGTATGAAGTCGGTTTTGTCATGATATAAGGGATATGGTATGACATTCCTTGTGAGAAAAGCTATAGAGAACATGACTGATGCGTCTTATGTTCTCATGCTTTGGACTTAAAGTCTATAAAATACTAGACTTAGAATTGTTAATACGATCATCTGCAGAGATCAATTAACAACTAATATTGCACTATGTTGAAAGAATTCATATGTGGAAATATAATTTGAGTGAACTTTGTTAAGTTTTTTAAATATGACTAAGAATTGCTCAAATGTGTTAAAATATAGATCACAAAAGATGTAAATCTTATGTGTGGCATTTTAACGCTTCATTGATTAAAATCATATTAGATATATATGATTATGATATCAAGTTGCAAGACATGTGGGGGAAGCTTTAAAAGGATGAGCAGTAACCCTTGTTAGTTGTGTAAAATGAACACAATAACTTTAAAATGTGGGGGTGTCTTGTATTTGATATCAAGAATATGAAACATGATAACGCGTTCTAATGTATCTAATGAGTTTTTACTAGATCCGACTTAGCATTTGCTGTAAACAAGCTAAGTAGATACAAGAGTAATCCAAGTACATCTCATTAGAGTTAAGTCAGTAACAGATATCCTGCAGTGATCAAGGGACACTGTGATGCAAACTAGATATCTGATACGAATGATTTCAGAGCGACAAGTGGGTATGTATTTACATTTGGAGGTGCGACTATATCATGGAAATCGTTTAAACAAGCGGTTATTGCTAGATCCACGATGGAATCAGAATTCATCGCTTTAGATAAAGCTGGTGAAGAGGTAGAATGGCTACCTCAGTCCGTTAAAGATATACCAGATGGCCTAAGCCGGTGTCGACAATATGTATACATTGTGATAGCCAGTTGGTGATTGGTAGAGCTCATATTACAATGTGTAATGGTATGAATAAACATATGAGACGTAGACATAATAAAGTACGACAACTAATCTCTAAAGGAATTATCACTATTGACTATGTGAAGTCAAAGGATAATGTTGAGGATCCGCTGAAAAAAAGGCTTAAGCAGAGAGTTAGTGTATGAGTCGTGCGTGGGAATGGGACTGAAGCCCTTGAAAGGCTAAGTTTATATGAATGAAAACCTAACTCAGTTGACTGGAGATCCCAAGATCTGAGTTCAATAGGACAACCTACCCGTATGAACTAGAGACGGTCACTGTGGGGGAGATAATTACTAAACTAACAACCCCTACACTTTTAAAGGGAGTTTACTAATTAAGAGTAGACTTCCTAGTCCATTCCTAAAAGTGACATGTAAGAGGATAAGCCTATGGCTTTTAATGATTCAACTGGAATAACCATGTGTGGTTAATCCGTAGCCATTTGGTGGTGAATCACCTATGTGAGAGAGAAGTGGGGTCGCTTTGAAGGGTATTGTTGGGGCACAATACTTGATAAGCTCTCGCAGAACCAGGCTAATGTTCATGACCATAACGAACATAACTATGAGGACTTGACTTTGTCAGGGAGAGTCTTGTGTGAAGTGTATTGTCGCCTACAAAAATGGCAGACGAGTTCAAAGACATCGCCGTCTACTCTGAGCCAGTAGACTAAGTGCGTTTCATGAGCGAAGGTTCAAAGGGTAACACCTACCTATCATATGCAAGATTCAACTGCTGGAAATTTTGTTTGAACATGTGTGTGTTGAGATCGATTTAAACTCATTGAGGTGTAAATGAGGTTTACACAAACTTTGGGACTATGTAATTATTAGCGTATATTATAATGATATGGTTATGTAGTCGGTGGCCAAGACTACATAACATAACGTCATATATCCCAAATAAATTTTAAATGAATGAGATATCGATGCTCGAGAGATGTTGAAGTGAGCTACGTCGAATGAGAAGTTCGGTAACTATTAGTGTGTCAGTTATCAATTCCATTCATGTGGGGGATTGTTGGAAAATTAGTTTGATGTGTGAATTAAAATTGATGTTAAAGAGTAAGTTTGAAGGTTGCAATTATTGTGACTCTTCATATCTTTAACTTGTTAATAATAATGACATTTTATTGTCATTAAGTCACCATCCTTTTGTTTTCTCCCATGATATATAACAAGAGATGTAGTCTCTAATTGAAGTAGTAGAAAGAATGGCTCTTGAAAAACACATACATATATACAACTTTACATAAGCTTTTGTAAGTATAGTGTTCATCCTTTTGGACAAGCAAAGTGTGTAGCTTATGAAGAACAATATAGACAACTTTTTCAGGCAAGTGTTCAAGTCTGGCAGTACGCTGCTTCGGACCGGTGTACCCTGGGAACAGACGAAGAATCTGTTTAAGGGAATTGTGTCAAACACAAGCCCGGTTCAACCTTTAATCCGGTTAGATCGTTCTATCTTTTCGTTCTTATTATGATTATATATTATACATATTTGCTATATGATTGTTTCGTTTATGATAATATGTATAACTGTTTCAGTTTCGTATACATATTTCCTACAAACTCTTCGAAAAAGCAAAAGAAACTGCCATTGAGAAAACCGGTTTAACTGTCAGGTTGTCAACTCAGACAAACTGACTTTGTGAAGTTTGGTTTAATGGTGATGTGTGTGGGTTATTCTTGACCTGTAAATCCACATTGCAAAATTCCTATTCTATAAAACCAGTACAAAAGTATACTATTTATCTAAACAATTCGTCAATCGTCCATGTCATGCCATATAATACGTAAATACAATGATTATTTATACCGCTCTCAACCATCACACATTTCTTCACCATTACAAATGAGATATGCTACATAACACATAGCAATTAGAGATATGCTACAGAATCCATACCTATGGTTTCGGCACGCATATAACACATAGCAATTAGAGTTTTTAGAACTAGACATACAAATGAGATATGCTACATAACATACATTTAACAACATATCATAAGCTCAAGTTCCAAAACAACTTCTACTTCATGCTAGACCATTATATGTACAAACGAGACAGATTCGACTCGATTTAAGTAACCATTTTCGGGTTCAATTATCCGGATATCTAGAGAAAATTATCACATAATGTCTACATGGAAGATTAAGTACTAATCATGAAATTTCAAATTACAAAAACTTATTTTCTAGAAATCAGGTTAAGTGGTCGTTTAACTCAAGATAAAATCATTGTTTAGCAATTTTTACCGTGAATGGTTAATCAATCATATATTGAGTTTTACAAATCCAATCGACATGATATCCTAGTACATTTTGAGTGTTTTTAAATTATCTATCCAATAAGCTTCAGTTCATAAATTAATTCCAAATACACAAATCTCAGTTTTTCAGATTAGAGCATAATTACACGTCGAAAATTCAATTAAGCATAACTAGGGCTATACATAACGAAATCGCGCGATTCTTGCGAGCAAAATTATTAATTTTTCGATAGCTTTTCATATAAACACTTTTTATTTACAGAAAACATAACCATCATATCAGTAGCATAGCAAACAAATTCATGATTTAACCCTAACATGCAAACCGAGCATTATAACGACTAATAATACATACAATCGCAATCAATTGAGCAATAAGACATCTAGACTATGAAATCAATAATAAAATTCAGATTTATTAAACTAGGGTTATGTAATTATACCTTAAAAATGTAATTAACTAGTATTAGCGCGTAGAGAACGATCAAAGGAAGCACCTTGATGTTGATGATTCAAGCAAACAACAAGTTTTTGATGATGTTTGTGTGGCGTTTATGGTCAACGAGCAAGAGGGAGGCCAGGGAGAGAACTGGTCGATTAATTTAGGTTTAGAATGAGAGTATGTGATTTCCTTTTACTAGTTATACCTAATTAGGGCCTAATTACAATCCATAAACTACCACATAAGCCCAAAACACAAAACAAAGGGGGTAGGGGTCGGCCGAATGGCCCATCGGAGTTGGGACTCGGGCTCGTTTGGCCATTTACTCGCGTTCAGGTGATTCGTTTCGAGTGCCGTTAACCGTACCGAGTTCCCGGAACGTTAATTGGTCGTTAAAATGCAATCCACCATGTTTAATTAATTAAATAAATAATAAACTTTTAATTAAGTTTTTATTAAAGTGAATAATTATTAAAAATAATTATTTTATCAAAAATCGAGCGTTACACAGTCCCGTGAGACCTCTGTTGCAATTTTTACAACCGTATCATTTTCTCAGTATTTCAAAACATAAAATAAGTTTTTCGGTTAATATATTCATATATTAATTATAGTAGTTCATCATGAACCAAATATGCATTTAATTCAATTAAATACACAGAACGTAAGTAAGTACCACTAAATAACTTAACGGACAGTTAACAAAGCTTAACGGAAATAGCAGGGTTATTACATAATTGGTGATCGATAATTGAGCAAAGATCCCAACATATCTTAGACCTTGAGATGTTGAAAGTTGAAGATTTTTATTTAGATTGCGATTTCAATAATTGTTTTGACATAACGGATGAAATTGTTTAATACATAGAAAGAAGAACGACATATATAGAGATATCTTTTTTTTTAATAAAGGATAAAATAGTTGTGTGAAAATGAGTAAAATTGGTTAGCATTTATAAATAGTAATTGATTAAAAATTAAAAAATAATAATAAAAAGAAAGTAGTTGTTTGACAGATAACGGACTTTTTTTTTATTGTGGCAACGGTCAAAAATTCTCTCCAAAGTTCTGCATCAAATTCGTGAAGTATATCACGGTTTCATTATCGATCGATGGCGAGTTTTGTGTCATCGGTGTCAATATTGGCAAGGACATTGATATATTCACCATCTTTTTTTATATGTCCACTATAACTTTCATTTTCGTAGAATGATTTCATTATTTTTTGTTAAATCATATGTGAAACATGAATTATCTTCTTTTAAGCATTCTCGAATTCAAATTAGAATTATTGAATATAATACATCCTTTCCTAATAAAATATGTGTTTGTTCATTCTTATCTTGATTATCATTTTGTCCTTGATTTGCAAGTTTATTTCTATTTTAGGGTTTATTGTATTAAATCTTACTGTAAAAGCTAGTGCAGAATGTTAATTTGTGAAGCGTAGGGACTGAAGTGAAACTTTATTATATATATATATATATATATATATATATATATATATATATATATATAGTGGTAGGATCAAGGGAGAAGTAACCAATCGTGGGGAAGTGGGGGGAAGCAAAAATTTTTTTTTTTCGTTTATTGAAAAAACTTTGTTCACGAACATTATAGATTGGATGAAAATATGAACATTTAGTAGAGACACTTTGTGATAAATGTTTTTATTTTGGCAGAAAAACGCTCGAATAAGTAATATATAACAATTATCGTGTTTTTCGAGCGTATGTTGAGGTTTTAGATGTTAGGGTTTAGATATTAGGGTTTAGATATTAGGGTTTATAGGGTTTAGATATTAGGGTTTAGAAATTTAGGGTTTAGAATTTAGGGTTTAGATTTAGGGTTTAGATTTAGGATTTAGATTGAGTTTTTAACACGAACGGTTTAGAGTTTAGGGTTTAGGGTTTAGGGTTTGGTGTATTGGATTTATGGAATAAACCCAAAACACCAAACCCTAAACCCTAAACTCTAAATCGGGCTAAATTTTTACTTTACAGAACATGAAAAACAAATGTTCACATTCTTCACGAACAATATTATCTTGAATGTTATTTTTGTCGATCGTTTTCCCGCCTAAATAATAACATTCATCACAAAGTGTCTCTTCTAAATGTTCATATTTTTGTGTGATCTTGATGCCGGAAAAAAAAATTCCAAAAAAAATGAAAAAAAAATTAATTTGCTTCCCCCCGCTTCCCCCCGATTGGTTACTTCCCCATTGATCCTGCCCATATATATATATATATATATATATATATATATATATATATATATATATATATATATATATATATATATATATATATATATATATATATATATATATATATATATATATATATATTATTCTTTCTTCGCAATTTAGGGTTTCATTCCCTATAATTTTTGTTTTGATTGTGTGAATGATTAATACCGTAATAATTCATTGAGAGTTTTTCTTGTACATGTGAGATTGAGTCTTTGGATTTTGTATCTTTAGACTTTGCCTGATATTGTTGATGTACTGTTCTTCTTTATTGAAGCAAATTTGTTCCGGTGATTGAAGTTAATCTCTATGTTGTTGCTTCAATAAAACTTACATTTCCCGATATCGTCGATTTAATAATTCAACGTCGAGTACAAACAAACGAAATGTCATGGATGCAAAACCGAAGTTGCTTGTGTGATCTATTGACTAGATGTTAAACTTTTTAGACATTTAACAACACTGACAGATGTTCTACTAGAATACTAGATGTCCGAATTTAATCCTAAATTAGGAACATTTCTAATTGTATCTTTAAACTTCGAAAATTAATAATGAAATAATATTCATAATGTCCGTTTATCTTCTCTCTAGTTTGAAATCCTGTTTATAGTTGTGAGAGTACCCAATTACACAAATATTATTTGTGTTTCTTTTTGAGAAAATTGCGCGGTTGGTCCATGTGGTTTACATGAAATGGGGTGTTTGGTCCCTGAACTTCATTTTCAGAGTTGTTGGTCCCTGTGATTTTCAAAACACGCGTGATTGGTCCCTAACAGGGACCAACTACACCTGTTTTGAACTTTCATTTTCGGGGTGGTTAGTCCCTGACAGGGACCAACCACGCGTGTTTTGAAAATCACAGGGACCAACAACCTCGAAAATGAAGTTCAGAGACCAAACACCTCATTTCATGTAAACCACAGGGACCAATCGCGCAATTTTCTCTTTCTTTTTGCTAACATTATATGACAAAAAATGAATTTATTGAAAAACCCTCACTAACATTTTATTATTGGCCAAAAATCAATTCATTTTTGCACAGTTTTGTTTGATATTTGTAAGTTGTTCAGTGTTTTACCACTATCTACATTTTATTTATCATAACTGTTCTATACTATTTATATTTATATTAATATTAAAGTATTAATTATGATTATCATAATTAATACATTAACTGCAATATACATAGTACATAAATATAGAAATTGTAATATATTTACTATTCTCTTATTAAATTGCTTTATATATTGACCACTTATATTTTTTCTCGATTGAATATTTTGATAGTATTAGTCATGAATTTTAAACCATCTATCGATTGAAATGTTACGATAAATAACCGATGACCTAATATCTTATGAAATATTATATGTGAAATGTGAACTTTTACGCATAGTCAAACAATCTAAAATTACATTTCACAACATATATTATTGGTCACTCCAGTAAGTATGTTCAAGATCTGCCACTGTTTCCGCTAACGATTGATATGTCTTATAATTACACAGATATTACTCCTTAGTCCTTATAATGCGGGCAACTTAAAATAGCAAGGAAATTAACCATGTTATCACCGGCCAATAATGAGATAAGATGAATATGATGATTCCGTATATGGCCTTTATCAGAGTATAATCACTTGATCACTTGAAATAGTTGCTCATCATTTTCATATATATTGTTTCACTTTGAGGTTGTAATCCAAATATTATGTCCCCACAATCCACTTATACGCAAATGAATCAATGTCCTCAAAACTTTTATCACTAAATACTAAGTGGGCAAGACAACACACTTCAACATCCATCCCAGTATGCATTACCATGAATAGAAGTGTAGAACCATCCTTATTTTATCATCATCACAAATTATTTTGCTAGATCGATTCATTTTTTTGCTAGATTCAAAAAAGTGACATGTATTGGGGCGTGTTTGGTTGAAAGCTTTTTGAAGTTTTTAAAAGTTTTTAACTTCTAGTTTTTATGAAAAAACTCCAATCTATTAACAAACTTCGTTTTTTATAAAAGAGTTTTAAGCTTTTTAACGGAGGGAAAAAAAAAGTCAAAAGCTAATAAAAAGCTCATAGCTTTTTGTCATGCTACTCTTTATTTTAACAATTTTATACACTGTCAAACACCTATATACATATAAAAAAGTAACAACTATTAGCAATGTTATGATTAATAATGTAGATGAGATTTTTAAATATAGTTAAGCATATAAATACCCTCACCTAGTTTATTGTTTAGGCAAATTCTTCATTTGTACACACCTTACACCTAAGCCTACACGTACTTAGCAATTTTCTCTCAACCTAATTGTAACATCTGTGATCTATTCTTACTGAATTCATATCATCATAATCACCGCCACAATTTCAGTTCATCATCTTCATCATACATGTACATATACAAAACAATATATATGTTGGTTATTAACGCCCAAGACACAACTTATGTTTACACTACTAATAACATATGAACTTATAGAGTCACACACAAAAAGCAATTATCTACCAAGTATATATTCAAATGTGATTTATATATATGATCAACCATAATTTGTATGATAACATTATTATTTGGATAAAATAATTATGTGTAGTGAAGTATCAATATATGCACATAGTCTAGTAATGTTCCATGTAACATTTAAGAGTGTATGTTATATTTGTTTGACAAATATATGGGACAAATGAATGGATTAAGTTAAAGAGGTGGTCATGTCATAAACACCTTTACACACCATCTTTGCATATGGAGTTGATGGAAGAATAAACTTTATGATATCATTTTGTCTAGCATTTGTTGTTAGCTTTTGCTTTATGTATTTTAAGTGTAGTGGCACTTATTAAAAGGCTAATCAACTTACATATGCAATATATATATATATATATATATATATATATATATATATATATATATATATAGTGAAGAGTTCAATTGAGAACCAACAAAATATAAAGAACTGTAAGAACCATATTATTCTCTAAATACATAAGGGTATTTCGGTCTTTTTAATCATATGGCAGTTACTACTAATTGAATAATCCCTTTAATTTCTCACTAATTACTGCTTGGTCAAAAACGTGTTTCTTATTGATCACACACATCACATATTTCTTTCTCTTTGAGAAAATCATGGAAAAAAAGAATGAACACCATGACCCTTTACATGAAGATGAAGATAAAGATGATAAAATTGTGAAAATGATTTCATACACATATGATGGTGAAGATGTGTCGATGCAGATTAGTGGCCGGGTTTTAGAGATTATAATTACCTTATATATCTTATATGTTTAAATTGTTGATGATCAAGAAGAGTTATTTAAGAAGAGTTATCTGTTCATGTAAATTGGGTGCACATGAAGGAAATAAAGAAAACTATCAATGAAAATTGATAATACTTCCTATTGATGATGATGCGTAAAGCATATGCAAATGTACACTTAATGTACACACGTGAACAAAATATATTATCTAAATTATATCTCAGTTGTATTTTGGGACTATCCAATGTAATTATTCCACACAACTAAATAAAATTACCATTATCATTCTTACATACTAAAGTACTCTTATCTTGTGGACAAATGCACACAGGCCCTTATCGATCTTATGTACACATGATCTTAATGTACATATGAACTACTTTTCCCAAAAAAAATGTACATATGAACTTTTGCTCTTATCTGATGCATAAATGCACATATGAACTTAATGTACCCATGAACTTTTGCTCTTATCTTATGCACAAATGTACACATGAACTTTTGCTCTTATGCACAAATGTACACACGAACATTTGAGTCAGTTTGTTTTAATAAAATTATTTGCAGTAATATTCTAATATTATAAAATAAAATTATAATCATAATGTATGTAGATTACATCAAATCCTACTAATCTAGAAACAAATTTATTCGTAAACGGTTAATCCTGTATTTTACGTGATTTCAAAATGGAAGACAGTTAATGCTTTGATCAAATTACTAGAACACCCTTATAGTGATTTTATTTAATTATGATATGCACAATATTTACCAATATGCCATTGATATCAACAACCGTCGATCAAACTCATCTAATGGTTAAGATTGTTTCTTAAAGTTCTTGACTTTTTGTTGGTTCTCAAATGAACCTAACCCTATATATATATATATATATATATATATATATATATATATATATATATATATATATATATATATATATATATATATATATATATATATATATATATATATATATATATATACACGTGCACTTAAAATGAAATAGAGCAAGCATTTTCTTTTCATACTTCTTACATACAAATTACTTTCATATAACTCTTTTAAGTTACTAAAGTATTAGTAGTTCAAGTAAGATAATTAAAAGTAAAAGGATAGAAGATTGTTCTTCATCCTTTTTCTTATTAGCGGTTGAGAAGGACTAGCATCCATTTGGTATTGGAACTTTGCTCAAGTGTGGATTACCGATAAAGGGAGGCTACTTTGGTTCCTACATCCTTAGCATCCATAACTTCTAAAGTTCAAAGTCTTCAAATGTTGTAGTCTTTAAACTCACTATTTGTTATTTAGTTTTCTTAACAACATGCAATTGGATCCTTGGTGGGGAGTTTTTGAAAGGTTTAAAAATTGTTGTACATGCTTCCGCTGCTAAATTGTTTTAAGAAATTTTATACAAAACCCTTCCGTGGTATCAAGAGCCGTTTTTGCATGTGTTAAGAAACTTGTGTTATATACAATAAGAACTTGTTCTTATTATTAGAAATGAACAACTTCTCTTCTAAAAAGGAAAAGTTGTAGATTTCTAAAATGCAACTTAGTTATTTTATTTGCTGCAACCATTCCTTTTACATGCATGTATGGTTGTAGAAGTTGCTATATATATACTAGTTGATATATTAAGTTGCATGGTGCATAGAAAGCCTTTAGACCATTTTGTGATGTTTGGTTGTGTTGAAATTCGATTGGGTTGTAAATTATTCTTTCATTTATAATGGTTTGTAATAATTTTATTTTTCATGTTTTGTTTAATTTTGAGATTTAAAAGTATTAGTGTAGACTTGTATATTTTATGTATAAAAATGTAACAAGATATGAAGAAAATTCAAGATGGAGTTCTAAGCAATTTTGAAGTCATTTGCAACACCAAATGTTGACTAGGCAAGTGGGAGCTTCAAGACATCACAATGGAGCATGGATATTTGTTATGTCCTTAGATTGACCCGGTTTCTTCGTTTGACTCACGAAAACCGATTAGGAAAAGGCTTGGCAATGCACCTATTAATTGTTGTGTTTATGTCTGTATGTTGCATGTTTGAATATATGATATTTGCATGCTAGAAAATAATTTTTTTTTAACAAATCAAACACAAATAATAGTTTGGTAAATTTATATATAATTTTGAAAATGGTTTTTCGTAAAAGTATAAAATGATTTTTAATAAAAAGGAGTTTTTACATAAAGCTCAAAGTTAACATTAAAATTATGAATTTTAATAAATTATGAATTTAATAAATTTAAACCAAACTCTTGTATAAAGTTTTAAATAAAATGAGTTTTATTAGAAACTAAAATTGGTCTTAAGTTAGCGCGCTCAATATATACATATTAATATAGGATATTAGTTTAAAATTGGACACGCCGTGAGTGACTAAAATAGAGATTCTATAAACTCAAGACCAACATATAAAATATGATTTTATCTAAAGTATACGTATAATATATTGTTGAATGCATGCAACAATTATTATACGAAATGTTTTGTCAAATTGAAATAATACAAAACACAAAATCCCTTTTAAAATGTAAGTTTATGCCATCCTTTTTAAGACACTCGCTTGTCATTTGTACGTCGTTGTGGACAGAGCATCAGCCAACCACCACGGTCGTCTTGTGATTACCGAGATGGTGTTTTGCGATTCCCATGACAGTCTTGGGCCGAACACCATAACTTTTAAATAGGACAACTTAATTGGTGCTTCTTGTGGAGAGAGCATCAGCCAAACACAAGATGCCCAAGGCATAGATGGGATTAAACATACCAGTTGACAATTGTTGTTAAGGATCCCATTAAGATATAGAAATTGTATTAGACTTGCAATTGGTAATCGCTACCTACTTTGTTGATTTAAACTTAGTGGAGAGAGCATCAGCCAACCACTCAAGGTTAAATGTAACTTGGATTCTAGCCTTTAACAAATTAATTTTTCATAAGAAAGTTAGGGTAATCAATTATTAAAGGATCAAATATTAAAATACTAAAAGAACTTTGTTAATTTTGTAGATGTCACCCAATGCAACTACACCCGTTCACCACCTTTCTCTAAGATCTGTCTTAGAGAAGAAAAAACTAAATGATACGAACTTCTTAGACTGGTATCGTAATTTGAGAATTTTTCTCAAAGTCGAAAAGAAGTCGTATATACTTGATGGACCCGTTCCCGAGGAACCCCCTGCTAATGCCACTAAGAGCATCCGAGATGCTTGGACTAAGCATATGGATGACTCCACAGAGATTGCATGCCTCATGTTAGCCACCATGATTCCAGACTTGCAAAAGGACCTGGAACATCATGATGCCTTTGAGATGCTTAAGCAGCTAAAGGAAATGTTTCAGCAACAAGCTAGGCGACAACGCTTTGAAACTATCAGAGCGTTACACGCATGTAAGATGACTGAGGGGACATCTGTAAGCTCTTATGTTCTAAAAATAAAGAGCTACATAGATCAGCTTGAGAGGCTTGGATCTTCCATAGGTCATGAGTTGGCAATAGACTTGATCCTCAACTCACTACCAAAGTCATATGACCAGTTCGTCTTGAAATACAATATGAACAATTTGGAGAAATCTATCTTAAAATTGCATTTAATGCTTAAGACTGCCGAGAAGAATATTCCATCCAAAACCTCTGAAGTCCTCATGATTCGGGAAGGAAAAATCAAGAAACCACAAGCCAAAGGCAAAGGTAAAGGCAAACCTAAGAGTCAAGGCAACTACAAAGGCAAAAAGTTTATCCCAAAGAATTCTGTCAAGAAGAAAGAAAAACCCGCCAAAGATGCCACTTGTTTCCATTGTGGAGAAATTGGTCATTGGAAGCGAAACTGCCCGACTTACCTTGCAGAGCTGAAGAAGACAAAAGCTAGCAATGCTAGCACCTTAGGTATCTATATGATAGAACCTTTTGCTTTCTCTAGTAATTCATGGGTATTTGATACTAGTTGTGGAACTCACATTTGTAATAACGTACAGGGACTAAGAAAGATTAAGCAGCTAAAACGAGGCGATTTGGTATTGCATGTTGGCAACGGAGCACATGTTGCGGTCGTAGCAATAGACATTTATGAACTTTTATTACCAAATGGCTTGTACTTAATATTAAATAATTGTTATTATGTACCTAGTTTAACTAGGAACATCATTTCAGCTGCACGATTGTATGAATCTGGTTACTCGTATGCTTTTTCTAATGGTAATATTATAGTTTTCAATAAAGATGTTTTTTTATTTTGAGGCACGCCCTCACAATGGCATATATGAAGTTGACATACAAGATTCATCCAATAATAGTTCTATGTATAACATAAACACCAAAAGATCCAAGCATGACTTGAATCAAACTTATCTATGGTATTGTCGTCTTGGTCACATAAACAAGAAATGCATAACCAAACTCCAATCTGATGGAATTTTAAAATCAACTAACTCTAAGTCATTTGATGTATGTGAATCTTGTTTAAGCGGGAAGATGACAAAGGCACCTTTCTCCGGTTCCAGAGAAAGATCAAAGGATATTTTGGGACTTATACATTCCGATGTATGCGGTCCTTTTAGAACTATGTCAAGAAATGGTGAAAGATACTTCATTACATTTACTGATGGTTTTAGTAGATTTGGTTATGTTTACTTATTGAAACATAAACATGAGGCATTTGAAACGTTTAAAGTGTTTCAAAATGAGGTTCCAAATCAGCTAGGCAAAATGATAAAGGTTCTTAGATCGGATCGAGGAGGTGAGTACTTGTATCAAGAGTTTGTCGATCATTTAAAGAATTGTGGAATTATTTCACAACGCACTCCACCCGGAACACCACAACATAATGGTGTTTCTTGGAGGAGGAACCGAACCTTACTTGATATGGTTCGATCTATGATGAATCATACTACACTTCCTCCATCCTTCTGGACCTATGCCTTTTTATCCGCTGCTCACATATTAAATATGGTACCAACCAAAAAGGTGAATAAGATACCATACGAGTTATGGCATGGAAAAATTCCAAATTTATCTTATTTGAAAGTTTGAGGTTGCGAAGCTCATGTTCGACAAGAAACTTCCAGCAAACTTGATCCCAGATCTATCAAATGCATTTTTTGTGGGATACCCAAAGGATTCTATGGGATATTACTTCTACAATCCTACCGAGAATAAAGTGTTTGTTTCTAGACACGCTAATTTTCTAGAAAAAGAGTTTCTATTAAATAAAGCAAGTGGGAGTAATGTAGAACTTGAAAAAAATTTAAGAACCACAAAATATCACACCTGAGGTTGGCACTAGCTATCAACAAACTATTGAAGAACCTAAATAATTGGTTGCTCAGGAACCTGAAGTAACACAAGACATTCGTAGATCTAGTAGACCTCGTCATAGTCCCGAAAGATAGGACGAAATTTTCTTGGTTGATGAAAGTGAGCCCACTAACTACAAAGATGCTACATTAGATCCTGAATCTAAGAAATGGCATGAAGCCATGAATGACGAGATGCAGTCCATGTATGACAACGAAGTATGGGACTTAGTTGATCTACCTCCTGACAGCAAGGCTGTTGGGAGCAAATGGATTTTCAGGAAGAAAACCGATATGGACGGAAATGTACATACATTTAAGGCAAGACTAGTGGCGAAAGGTTTCACTCAAACTCATGGTATTGACTATGACGAAACTTTCTCTCCAGTAGCCATGCTAAAATCGATTAGAATACTCATTGCCATAGCCGCATATTATGACTATGAGATATGGCAAATGGATGTCAAAACTGCATTCCTTAATGGACACTTAAGTGAAGATGTCTATATGGAACAACCAGAAGGTTTTGTAAATCCTAAGTATCCTAATAAAGTGTGTAAGCTTAAAAGAGCCATTTACGGATTAAAGCAAGCATCTAGAAGCTGGAATCTTTGTTTTGATGAGAAAATAAAAGAGTTTGATTTTATCAAAAATGAAGACGAGCCATGTGTTTACAAAAGGGCTGGTGGGAGCATATTAGTATTTTTAATCTTATATGTGATAACCTGTCCTAATCCACCTGGACGAAGTCTTCAACAACTGGTTCCATTGCGAGGTACTGACCTCTATATGTCCTGAAGGACTCCATGTAATATCTTTAAAATGAGCGAATGCACAGCGAAAGACTTAATTCATACCTGAGAATAAACATGCTTAAAAGTGTCAACCAAAAGGTTGGTGAGTTCATAGGTTTATCATAACAATCATTTCAATATATTAATAGACCACAAGATTTCCGTTTATAAATATATGTACACTCGCAAGTGTATAAAACCGTTCTGCTTATGTTGAGGCCTCAGTAACCAACCTTAACAATAATATAATAAGTCATCTTCGCAAAGATGGATATGTACACTCGCAAGTGTATAAGTAATCCTCGAAGTGCTAAACATCCGCCCACTAGCTCTTATGTCTAGTGCAGCCTACATGATGGGGGTGTTAAGCCCGATAGATCTATCTTTAGGATTCGTGCTTACATGCTCTTATAATATGTAACTAAATTACCTAGCACATCAATCTGCAGAATATCATTTTTAATCACTTGTCTCTATTTCGTAAAGCATTTATAAAAGCAGCGCATTTATTCTCAGCCCAAAAATATATATTGCAAAAGCAATTAAAAAGGGAGCAAATGAAACTCACTATACGATATTTTGTAGTAAAAATATTCATTCGTCTGAACTGAACAATGCAGGGTTGGCCTCAGATTCACGAACCTCAAAGGAATAGTCTTAAAAAAATGCCTAAGTCTGGGTTTGGACCCGCGACCTCCCGCTAACCCGATAATACCACAAACATGGAACCATTTCTATTTTTCCTATCAGCGACAACATCATCATCTTATTCATATTCACCATCTAAATTATCGTTTTTGTTATATCATAATCATAATCAAACCATCACCATCGTTAATAACACATCCGCACCTAAACATCTAAACGCGTATATTATTAACAACATACACGTTTCATTTTCTTCATTGTCATCAACCCTTGGCCTAGCAAAAGATTGGATCATCTTGGCTCGATAATTAAAACAATTTCAGTCCAATAACTTGAAGAATCACGGCCCAATAGAAATCCAAAGATAATTCGGCCCAGCTCAATGATTTAACCAAGTCCAATGTTTTAGATGTTTATGTCCCGTAATTATTTATTTTTTTTTATAGTTGGAGGTTATATGTTTTGTGGGGTCCGATGTTACTGCAACTAAGAATAAAAATATCACCCATGTGGGTGTCGGTCCTACCTATGATTCCATTTTTCATCTTTGTTTCCATATTTACATCGCCATCATGTGATCATCATTTTTATAATACCGCTACCATTATAAATCCCATTTTAGTATCGTTTTGTTTGCCGCTTCGTCTTAGTCATCATTATCATTATGCCGTAACATCTTCACCATCAGTTTCGTTGGAAAAAAAAATGAAACAAAAGAGATCAAGCAACAATATCAATTTCAAGATGGCTGTTATGAAGTGGTTTTCAAGATACACTTTAAGAGAGAGAGAGAGAGAGAGAGAGAGAGAGAGAGAGAGGAGAGAACAAAGATGAGAGAGAGGATTTGAGATGATGGTGAGGGTGTAGATGGTGGCGGTTGTAGATGGTTGTAATGGGTCAAGGTGGTGGTGACGGTTTTTGGTGGCCGGTGGGGGTTCAATTGATGTCGGATGGAGTGGTTATGGTGGTGAGTTGTTGTGGGTTCATAATGAAGAAAGTGAAGAAAGGTGATGGCGTTAAGGTGGTAAGTGATGGTGGTTTCATGATGTTTGGCCTCGGTTAAGAGGTGGTGATGGTTGCCGTGGTGGCCATGATTTGTGGTGGCTCGTCAAGCAAAGAGAAACAGGAAACTTTTGAAGGCAAGAAGGAAAATAGGGTGAAGATGGTGTGATTTAGTTTCATATATATGTACATGTATATATTTATTTTAGATGTCAAGTTGCAGGAAACTAATAGTGGCAAACACCTCAAGATATTAATCCTCATAAAGTCTAAAAAGGAAACAGTAAATTAAAATATAAAAGTCTAAGGAAAAAAAAAACGTGTACTAATTAAAGCAGCCCTCAAATTATTCGACCGACACTATATCGCGGACCGGGTATCGTGCACTATTTAAAATTAGTGGCGGATAAAAGTCTTCAGAAAAGTCTCAAAATTTTAAATTAACCATATTTATTTATTTTGGTCATTATGATGTAAAATTCGAGCATTAACTATTATATAAAAGTTACATTAATTATTCACTCTCAATCTCAAGTAAAATATGAAAAGTTTTAAAATTCAACAAATGGTTCCTAAATATATCTTTAATAAGCCTAAAATTTATAGAACTCATTTTCAGATCACCGTTTATTTTAAAATTACCTAAGTTTCTTTTTAGCTCGCTAACTATCAATCGAATGAAAATTGAGCGTTACCTTCTCTTACTAAATAATTTCGAAATTATATACACTTTATTTATATATAGATACTTTTTATATATTATTATTATTATTTTTACAAAATTAATTATAACAATTACGATATATACTATTTCATATTATTTATTATATACAAGTATATATATGTATATATGTATATATGTATATATTCATATCCATTTACAAGCAATTGTATCGTGAGTCGTCGAAAATAATCAAAGGTTAAATGAATTCATGTAAACAGTTCAAAATTTTTGAGACTCAAGATAACATACTTTGCTCATCGTGTCGAAACCATATAAGAATTAAGTTTAAATTTGGTCGAAAATTTCTGGGTCGTCACAGTACCTACCCGTTAAAGAAATTTCGTCCCGAAATTTGAGTGAGGTCGTCATGGTTAACAATAAAAATGTTTTTATGACGAATATGAGTTGATAAATAGAGTTTTATCATCATTGAGTAGTACAGATAAAACAATTTGATTATTCGAAACGTATGAGTGAAGTTATCACAAGAGAGTGAATTGAAGAAATAATGTTTCGTCAAATCCTTTGACGTAGATATGGTGGATTTCCGGAATTTAAGGGATTTAGGGAAAATTGCCGAGATCTGAAAGATTTGATTCTTTGGTGAATAAAATCCTTTTAATTAAATGCAATTATCTGCCTCGATCTCTTTATCAGATATTTCACTATAAATTAACTTCTTTCGTTCCATTACTTTTATCACTCCTATACTAAATTTTCAAATTCAAAAGATTGTGAAAATGCTTAACCCAGTTCTAATCCTTGTCCTTATCCTTACTATCGTAACAATAATTCTCCTTTTCCAACTTCCACCGGAGGAATCTGTTTTCTTCTACTTCGCCCTTGGGGTTATAATGTTTTTAATTCTCTCGTGTCTTTATGTTGCGATAAACATCGATATACACGGTTTGAAATTTTCCGTGTTGTTATTGGGCTTTATATTTTCTCTTATATTTTAGAGCTCTTTGTCTTTTTATTCTCCTCTCGACCTCTAGTAAAACGAGTAATGGTCCAAAATTCATATGTATGAAATTTTGAATGATCATAATATACTAAGCAGAAGAATTGTAATAGCACGATTTGATTGGTTAAATTACCAGAATTACAGAAGATAGAACTATCAAGAATATATTTTTCCTGATATGTTCGGAGGTTAAGTAGAATGAAAAAGTTATGTAACATGGTACATGATGATGGTATAGTCTGTGAATCAACACGTTCCATTAGAAATTCAGCATGACTTACTGTAATATAATCACGTTGGCCGGGCGTCATTATATTATACTAACTCATGCTTCAATTCCCAACACTTCTCCACAATTCATTCATAATTTATACTTAGATTTTACAGAAGTTTTCAATACAATGGAATACAGAAAACACGAAGAGGTAGATAATTTCGGACAAGAATATTTATAAAAATATCCTCAGAAATATCGAAGATATTTATGATAATATTTTGGGATTTCTAAGTTCGAAGGCTGATGAAGAAAAATTTTCCGCAAGATTTTAACATGACTTCGGAGCAAGATAATCTTTAAAGATTTCGGCGGATCCAGAAATTCCTGGATTCTTTAAATATAGGGTTTGGTCCTTGTCTTTATCCTTGGTCTCCTTCACAGTTAGCTCAATCTATTTTTTTTAGTATTAAATTTTCTATCGAGCGTTCCCAACATTCTATTCTTATTATCAAACTTTTAGCAGTTCGGACCATCTACAATTTTGTTGTTTCCTCTGCATTTAATGTTACCATATCTGAATCGTCGGTTATCAATCCGAGGTGGTTTCAAGAGAATTGTGTTTTTAGATGATTAAACGTTGATGGTAATATAAAAGGTTCCCCAGTAACAATAAAGAGTGCGCATATATATCAAGGTTATAATAAGGTTGTTTCGGATTAGAAGTCGGAGTTAACTTGCTGAAGCTGTGACAAAATTTGCTACTTTGAAAGGGATTACCAAATTATTTTTGGTGATAATAACACTTAAAGGAATTAGCACAGCTACGTGTTAAACGTTTACTCAGTTTCTGAGGGTTTTCAGGTGCATAATTATGTGCATCAATCTTTTCTTCCGTAGATGAAGTGCGGTTGATTCATTCTCTCAATCGAGGTGTTTTCAAGAATCATGAAAGGTTTGAATGCAGATTGTAATCGTCAAGATACGAATGAGGTTTAAGATGAAATCAAGTGGCAAACTTGAAGAATTATTTAGTTTCATATGTTATATTCCGTATTTTAATTCATTTTAATTGTCCAATATTATTCGTCCACAGTCGATAGTCCACATTTAACAGTCCAATAGTTCATATATAGTTTAATATATAACATTCGAATTAATTAATACGTATCGTGACCCGTGTACCGGTCTCAGTATTGATCACAACTCAAACTATATATATATTTTGGAATCAACCTCAACCCTGTATAGCTAACTCCGTCATTTGCATATAGAGTGTCTATGGTTGTTCCAAGATAAATATATAGATGGTTCAATATGATATGTCGAAACCTTGTATACGTGTCCCATTATTTAAAGTGCGTAAATTAAATAACAGAAATTAAATGACGATAAATTAAATGCGTAAAGTAAATAACAGAATTTAAATGACGATAAATAAAATTGCGATAATTAAATTGCGATAAATAAAATTTAATCAGTTAGCTAGGAACAGTTAGCTGGAACAGTTAGCGTGGACTCTTAATAAAATTTCAATTAGTTAATTCGTTTGTTTCTAACAAATTTTATTTTGTCCAATGTTTTCTTCATTATGCCACTTGTTAGATTTTGATAAGTCAAAATCCAAATATGAAATTGAATGAAAAGGGTTATTATGCGGTGAACGGATACGTATATCGGTGAATGTAAGTAGGGTAGTAAATGACCATTGAATCAATTTCGAAGAATGTACAGTGTAACTTCTTAAAGTGAAATCTAAATATTCCTCGGGTATTACCTACCCGATAAAATATTTTCACCATTAACAGTTTGTACAAAACAATTTTTAATTACAATCTTAATGAAAACATATATACATATATATTTTCTTCAGATGTAATCATGGATTTAAATGAGTTAGTATGATATTAATCACATTTGCTTTTCGGTTTGAGCTAGAATAAGTAATCTCTAAAACTATTAGGAACCACATATTCTTCGCAGAATATTAACGAAGTTATGGATCAATACTTCATCGTTAACTGTTGTTGGTACTCTTTGGTATCTATGGTGGGTATGATATTAATGTTCGAGATAAAGATTGTGATGTTGAGGTGTGGGATGCGGATGTTGATGTTGGTGGTGGTACTGTTGTTGCCGGTGCTGTTGCTGAAGCTGGTAGGTTTTGCACCATGTTTCCAAATTTATTACTCGAGCGCGAAGCTCGTTGACTTCTTCTATTACATCGGGGTGATTGTCGGTTCGGACGAGCGAGTGAATAAGGTTTTGAATTTGAGATAGTATATAATAATGACGAGATATTCGGGATATGAGGGAGAAAATGGTATTACGAACAGGTTCGCCGGTAAGTGCTTCAGGTTCTTCGCCAAGAGATGAATTCGATTGATGGAAAGGATCACCTTCTTCTTGTCCCCAATGATTTAGTATACTACGAACCCATCAGATGAATTGGTGATGACTGATTGGCTGATCCATTCCGGTAACACTGCTTTCGGAGCTCGAGTCGAAATCCATATCGGAATAGTTGTCGGAATCTAAGGAATTTGAACTGGTTGAGGGATTCATCTCGTACGATCAGATGAAGGATTTTCGATAAGAAATAGATTATAGGATGTAGATTAGTACCTTGCAATACATAATTTACATATGCATATATAATACTAAAATCCCATAAGTTACGGAGGAATCTACGGAAGCTGTCAGGCAAAGGTAACAATAACAGATACGCTAAGATATGAATTTTGTCTATACACTATTCATGCAATCAATGCAGTAAGATGTGTCTAGACTAAGAATGATAAGCAAACAATTTTCTAAGAATGATAAGCAGGTAATTTTCGACACGAAATGATAAGCAAAACTTTTGACATGCAGACACGGTCGAAGTCCAGACTCACTAATGCATCTAAACAACTATCAGTTAGACACACTAATGCAAGACCTGGTTCGCTAAGACCACCGCTCTGATACCACCTGTGATAACCTGTCCTAATCCACCTGGACGAAGTCTTCAACAACTGGTTCCATTGCGAGGTACTGACCTCTATATGTCCTGAAGGACTCCATGTAATATCTTTAAAATGAGCGAATGCACAGCGAAAGACTTAATTCATACCTGAGAATAAACATGCTTAAAAGTGTCAACCAAAAGGTTGGTGAGTTCATAGGTTTATCATAACAATCATTTCAATATATTAATAGACCACAAGATTTCCGTTTATAAATATATGTACACTCGCAAGTGTATAAAACCGTTCTGCTTATGTTGAGGCCTCAGTAACCAACCTTAACAATAATATAATAAGTCATCTTCGCAAAGATGGATATGTACACTCGCAAGTGTATAAGTAATCCTCGAAGTGCTAAACATCCGCCCACTAGCTCTTATGTCTAGTGCAGCCTACAGGATGGGGGTGTAAAGCCCGATAGATCTATCTTTAGGATTCGTGCTTACATGCTCTTATAACATGTAACTAAATTACCTAGCACATCAATCTGCAGAATATCATTTTTAATCACTTGTCTCTATTTCGTAAAGCATTTATAAAAGCAGCGCATTTATTCTCAGCCCAAAAATATATATTGCAAAAGCAATTAAAAAGGGAGCAAATGAAACTCACTATACGATATTTTGTAGTAAAAATATTCATTCGTCTGAACTGAACAATGCAGGGTTGGCCTCAGATTCACGAACCTCAAAGGAATAGTCTTAAAAAAATGCCTAAGTCTGGGTTTGGACCCGCGACCTCCCGCTAACCCGATAATACCACAAACATGGAACCATTTCTATTTTTCCTATCAGCGACAACATCATCATCTTATTCATATTCACCATCTAAATTATCGTTTTTGTTATATCATAATCATAATCAAACCATCACCATCGTTAATAACACATCCGCACCTAAACATCTAAACGCGTATATTATTAACAACATACACGTTTCATTTTCTTCATTGTCATCAACCCTTGGCCTAGCAAAAGATTGGATCATCTTGGCTCGATAATTAAAACAATTTCAGTCCAATAACTTGAAGAATCACGGCCCAATAGAAATCCAAAGATAATTCGGCCCAGCTCAATGATTTAACCAAGTCCAATGTTTTAGATGTTTATGTCCCGTAATTATTTATTTTTTTTATAGTTGGAGGTTATATGTTTTGTGGGGTCCGATGTTACTGCAACTAAGAATAAAAATATCACCCATGTGGGTGTCGGTCCTACCTATGATTCCATTTTTCATCTTTGTTTCCATATTTACATCGCCATCATGTGATCATCATTTTTATAATACCGCTACCATTATAAATCCCATTTTAGTATCGTTTTGTTTGCCGCTTCGTCTTAGTCATCATTATCATTATGCCGTAACATCTTCACCATCAGTTTCGTTAGAAAAAAAAATGAAACAAAAGAGATCAAGCAACAATATCAATTTCAAGATGGCTGTTATGAAGTGGTTTTCAAGATACACTTTAAGAGAGAGAGAGAGAGAGAGAGAGAGAGAGAGGAGAGAACAAAGATGAGAGAGAGGATTTGAGATGATGGTGAGGGTGTAGATGGTGGCGGTTGTAGATGGTTGTAATGGGTCAAGGTGGTGGTGACGGTTTTTGGTGGCCGGTGGGGGTTCAATTGATGTCGGATGGAGTGGTTATGGTGGTGAGTTGTTGTGGGTTCATAATGAAGAAAGTGAAGAAAGGTGATGGCGTTAAGGTGGTAAGTGATGGTGGTTTCATGATGTTTGGCCTCGGTTAAGAGGTGGTGATGGTTGCCGTGGTGGCCATGATTTGTGGTGGCTCGACAAGCAAAGAGAAACAGGAAACTTTTGAAGGCAAGAAGGAAAATAGAGTGAAGATGGTGTGATTTAGTTTCATATATATGTACATGTATATATTTATTTTAGATGTCAAGTTGCAGGAAACTAATAGTGGCAAACACCTCAAGATATTAATCCTCATAAAGTCTAAAAAGGAAACAGTAAATTAAAATATAAAAGTCTAAGGAAAAAAAAACGTGTACTAATTAAAGCAGCCCTCAAATTATTCGACCGACACTATATCGCGGACCGGGTATCGTGCACTATTTAAAATTAGTGGCGGATAAAAGTCTTCAGAAAAGTCTCAAAATTTTAAATTAACCATATTTATTTATTTTGGTCATTATGATGTAAAATTCGAGCATTAACTATTATATAAAAGTTACATTAATTATTCACTCTCAATCTCAAGTAAAATATGAAAAGTTTTAAAATTCAACAAATGGTTCCTAAATATATCTTTAATAAGCCTAAAATTTATAGAACTCATTTTCAGATCACCGTTTATTTTAAAATTACCTAAGTTTCTTTTTAGCTCGCTAACTATCAATCGAATGAAAATTGAGCGTTACCTTCTCTTACTAAATAATTTCGAAATTATATACACTTTATTTATATATAGATACTTTTTATATATTATTATTATTATTTTTACAAAATTAATTATAACAATTACGATATATACTATTTCATATTATTTATTATATACAAGTATATATATGTATATATGTATATATTCATATCCATTTACAAGCAATTGTATCGTGAGTCGTCGAAAATAATCAAAGGTTAAATGAATTCATGTAAACAGTTCAAAATTTTTGAGACTCAAGATAACATACTTTGCTCATCGTGTCGAAACCATATAAGAATTAAGTTTAAATTTGGTCGAAAATTTCTGGGTCGTCACATTATATGTAGATGATATACTACTTATTGGAAATGACATCCCAACTTTACAAAATGTAAAGTCTTGGATTGAGAAATGTTTTCAAATGAAAGATCTTGGGGATGCTGCTTATATTCTAGGAATAAAAATTCATAGAGATAGATCAAAGCGGCTAATCGGTTTGAGCCAAAGTGCATATATTGAAAAGATTCTAAAAAGATTCAAGATGCAAGATTCCAAACGCGGATTTTTGCCAATGTCACATGGTACGATATTGAGCAAGTCTCAAAGTCCTAGCACAAATGATGAGCTTAGACGAATGAATGGAACACCATATGCTTCTGCAATTGGATCCATTATGTATGCCATGTTATGCACAAGACCAGACGTATCGTATGCTTTGAGCATGACGAGTAGATACCAACAAAATTTGGGTGAAATCCACTGGATGGCTGTCAAGAACATCCTAAAGTACTTGAGAAGGACTGAAGATATGTTCTTGATTTATGGTGGCGTGGAAGAAGATCTTACTGTAAAGTGCTACACAGATGCTAGCTTCCAAACTGATAGAGATGATTCATGATCACAATCTGGATATGTCTTTATCTTGAATGGAGGAGCTATAACTTCAAAAAGTTCTAATCAGAAAGTAGTTGCACAATCTACTATAGAAGCTGAATACATTGCTGCATCCGAGGCAGTACAAGACGCTGCGTGGATGAAAAAGTTCATTGTTGATTTAGGGGTGATGCCAAGCATAGAAGACCCCATAGAAATATTTTGCGACAACAATGGTGTTATTGCTCAAGCAAAAGAACCTAGATCGCATCACAGCACCAAACATATCCTTAGGAGATTTTACTACATACATCACATAGTGGGAAATGGAGATGTTTGTATTCGTAAAGTTCACACAGATCAAAACCTTGCTGATCCTTTTACAAAGGCTTTGGCACAATCAAAACACGAGGGTCATGCTCGGTGCATAGGGCTTCGTAATGTTAATGATTGGAATGATTTGTAATTTATGTATTTGAATATTTGGAACATATAAGCGACATTTATCTTAAATGATATGATGTATTCGGATATAATCATCCTTATTAATAATTGTTGTGTTCCTTATTAGTATGTTTAAATCCTTGAATAACATTGTTATTCTAAAACGTCCATAGTCGATCACAATTATGGGAATAATTATGAGTTAAGACTAATGTGAATAAGTTGGTTGACTTTCATGAAGATGAAAGTAGAGCAAGGGAGTTGTAACCAAATTCACCTATGTTTATTAGAGAATAAACATTGGACATGACCCGCTTTCAAGATCACTTCATGGATCGATGTCATAAATGATTCTTGAAAATGGTAATATCTTTATATCCTTAGACCGTAGATACATATTGGGCCTTAAGTGTGAGGATTGTTATACTTTGACATAGCCAAACGTTGTTCTTTAGCCAGACAATTATAAAAGCTATTATTAAGTATAATATGAGACACATGAGAGACATGTGTAGTCTAGACGGGATTTGTTCCTCTCATCTGAATGAGAGATTGACATCTATGGGCCCCTCGATGATTTAAATTGATTAAGATGCGTGGCCACGCTCAAACTATATTGATGTATTCCCTGGTGTTTGTTTTATCACTTTCAATCTTGATCGAGTAACATAATGTATGAGCTACAGTGAATTGCTACAGTAAAAATTGACTTTGCTACATTAACTGTGCTACAGTAAACACTATTTCAAAATAAATAAATAAATAAATATATATATATATATATATATATATATATATATATATATATATGTATATGTATATACTACGAGACGATGATTTATAGAAGTAAATAACCAAAACACTTAATTGATTAAAGCTACACTTAGAGTGACATAGTTATCAATGATTAAGTTTATATTTTGACAAAGGTACGAGTCACGAAACGAAAAGTACTAGTTTTCTCAGCGTACGAAAGGGCATTCGAAAAATCGAAACCGGGACATAAGTCGAGTGACAACGTACGACTTATCGGAACAAAAATTACAAGTCAACTATGCATGTGAATTTAATATAATATATAATTAATTATATAAATTAAATATATTATATATATTATATTAAATTATGTTGACGAGCTAAATTACAAAAATATGTGAGCTAGAAAAACGGGCCATGCGATCGCATGGCAAATGGCCTTCAGAACCATGCGATCACATGGGGTCTGAATTCAGGCCACACCTATAAAAGCTCGAGCATATCTGTTTCTGATTCATTCCATTACTCCGTATTTATTTACTTATATTATTATTATTATTATTATTATTATTATTATTATTATTATTATTATTATTATTATTATTATTATTATTATTATTATTATTATTAAGAATATTAATAATATTAAATCTTATTATTATTAATATTATTCTTATTATTAGTATTACATATAAAATACTACGACGAGGTTTTGCTCGAATAAATTCAAAACAAGTTTTATGTGCGGGATAAAGCTAAGGAAATTATGGGTTATTGCCAAGGAGGTTATGGGTAATGTTTGGGGGTATATTTGTGAATCAAATCTAGTGTTTATCATCTCCGTTACGTCTACGTACCTTCCTACAATATTAAATCACAATATTGATATGTAAGCATTTATATTTTATCTATTATATATTAATAGTGTATCCATGTCTAGTGCTCGAATATATATTTATACATACTTGTATATTAAATTTTTTCATTAAACAGTTTATAATGAATCACGAATTAAATACATATATTACTGGTAAAAGGTATATGATATACATGTTTTCAGAAAGCTGGCGAAAAATCAATAACTTTTCATTTAGATATCGAATAAATTCGATGAATGGATTAAAAGATATGATCAACTGAATTATGATTGACGTTAATTGAAATTGCTTTTAAATCTGCAATTAAGATTTAAACAACTTGTTTACGAGATTGATAAATTGGATTTTTGAATATTACCAACCGTAAATGAATCCTTATATAAGGTACGTCTCGTTTTGTTAAACAACTGTCAAAATTGACTTTTTGAAACGACTTTGGATAACTTTTGTATGTCGATCTCGAGCATTAGGATTGTGATACACTATGACCTGACCTAGCTTGATAGACATTTATTAACCAACATATGTTCTCTAGGTTGAGATCTACGGTTATTTGGTAATCCGAGTTTCGATCACATTTTGGTGAACGACTTTATATGCTGCTAAGGTGAGTTTCATTGCTCCCTTTTTAATTGCTTTTGCAATATATATTTTTGGGCTGAGAATACATGCAATTTATTTTAAACACAATGGATACAAGTACATACTTAATTTTACACTGAGTTTGAACCGGAAATCCCTTAGCTTTGGTAACTAGTAGCTGCCAGTACATAGGATATGGACTGGTGGGCGCGAATAACAGTGTATGGATCCATAGGGCTTGACATCCCCGTCCGAGCTAGAGCGCTAGCCTTTTAACAGACGTGTGTTATTTGAGTTTAGGACACGTTGGTTTGCGTGTATTAAAATGAATGGGGTATTTATCATTATAACGTTAAAGCTTAGTTACCAGGGTGCTCTGTTACGTAGAATCTATTGAAATACTTTTGATAAACGTTTCTGGATGAAACAACTGAAATCTTGTGATCCACTTTTATATACAGATTGTGCGAAACACTAAAACTATGAACTCACCAACCTTTGTGTTGACACTTGTTAGCATGTTTATTCTCAGGTTTTCTAGAAGTCTTCCGCTGTTTGCTTATATGTTAGACAAGCTATGTGCATGGAGTCGTACATGGCATATTTTTCAAGGAAACGTTGCATTCACCAAATCATCACCATGTATCTTATTTTGACTGCATTGTCAACGGAAGTACTATTGTAAACTATTATTTACAGTGATTGTCTATATGTAGAAATCATCAAATGTCGAAAACCTTTGATTTAAATATTCATTTATGGTGTGCCTTTTCAAAAGAATGCAATGTTTACAAAACGTATCATATAGAGGTCAAATACCTCGCAATGAAATCGATGAATGACGTGTTCGTCCATATAGATTTGGAGCTATCTTCACACTTTTGCTTTATGTATTTTAAGTGTAGTGGCACTTATTAAAAGGCTAATCAACTTACACATGCAATATACATATACGTGCACTTAAAATGAAATAGAACAAGCATTTTCTTTAATACTTCTTACATACAAATTACTTTCATATAACTCTTTTAAGTTACTAAAGTGTTAGTAGTTCAAGTAAGATAATTAAAAGTAAAAGGATAGAAGATTGTTCTTCATCCTTTTTCTTATTAGCGGTTGAGAAGGACTAGCATCCATTTGGTATTGGAACTTTGCTCAAGTGTGGATTACCGATAGAGGAAGGCTACTTTGGTTCCTACATCCTTAGCATCCATAACTTCTAAAGTTCAAAGTCTTCAAAGGTTGTAGTCTTTAAACTCACTATTTATTATTTAGTTTTCTTAACAACATGCAATTGGATCCTTGGTGGGAGTTTTTGAAAGGTTTAAAAATTGTTATACATGCTTCCGCTGCTAAATTATTTTAAGAAATTTTATACAAAACCCTTCAATATACACATACATTCATACATATGCTCGCAAACACATACGAAACATAGATTGAAGCAGAAATTGTACTTATCAAGCTACTAGTTATTATCTATAAACTACCATCTACCAGATAGTTTTAACAAACATAATGAAAATCCTAGTTTTGCTTAAATTTGTGTTCGATTTGACTATATGTATGTATATCGTATGTATATATGTGTATGTATAGCAATGGTGATGAATGTACTATGATGAAGATGATGAATATGAATAGAATCGAATGGAGGTTTTTGATAATATCTTAGAGTCACAATTCATATAGTTACAATTAGGAGTTACAAGGTTGAGAGCATTAGAACTTGTATAACACAATTAGGAATCGATTAGAACTTCTATAACACAATTAACAACTATGAATTTTGAAATCACAGTTCAAAACCACCAAAAACCTAAAAAAATTCGAACTTAAAATTTGGATTGTTTAGTTGATGAAATATGAACAAAAATTACTCCAAATGATGCGATGAACACTCGTTGATAACTTTCAGGTCTTGAACAACACTCAATCGATTCAACTAAAATTCAAAAAACACCCAAACTTTGATCAAACAATCGGTTGATCAAACGGATGAATTAGAGGCTCAAATTTTGCAGATACATTCATGAGATGATTTCGAAAATCACAGTCTTTTTACTTGTTCTTAACGTGGCTGAATTGATCTAAAGACTAAAATAGGTTGACTTTTTGTAGAAAAAGTCAAACTGTAATGAACATGCTTCTTTGATTCGAAGTGTAAAACACGAATTACACTACTACATTCCGGCACAATTAGACATGTGGAAAATCCTTTTTAGACGTGTTGAACAACACGTCTATATGTGACGGCTTCAATTGAGTAGTGACATATAATGCGGTTCACGGAACACGTCTATATAGTAGTATTTTGACATGTTCCTCCTTTTCTGTCAATTAGACCTGTTCTCGGAACACGTCTAATTGATTAAATTAACAGGTCTAATTGATTAAATTGATTAAATTATACATGTTTCAGGTATCAATTAGACGTGTTCCCGGTTAATGTTAACCCTAGATAAAATCTCAAATATTTCAAATAATACCCCCCAAATACCAAATATTTCTACAGGGCCAAATAAATTAAAATATCAAATTTCAAATAATACACGCCAAAAAACACATACTCCAAATATACCAAATTAAATTTACTACAAAACCAAACTATATATATAAATATAAATATCTTTAAAGTATTTACATAAAAAAAAGTCATAAATGTAATTTACAATGGAGGAAACTTTAAACTAAAAAACACTAATATAAGCTGGCTATAAACCTCTACTCTAGCTGCGCCTCTAGCTGCGGAATCTCATCTCAACCTATACATCTAGCATTCACAGTCTAGCATCCTCTATCTCTAGCAGACGCAGTCTAGCAAGTCAACAACATCCTCCAGAATTCTGCAACTCATTAATCTCAACACCTGCACAATTAATTACATATATAAACCATACAGGAGAGACAACAATAAGTTAAGCGGCGGCATACTTACCGAATCATAAAGTACCCAAACATAAGGCTAAACGGGCTCCTCAAATTCAACGGAACGATTGTCAAGAACGACCTAAATAAGAAGGAAATAAGCAATGTGTTACTATACTATATAAGCATATACATAAGTATATAAACTGATAACTTCAAGTTAGTTAGCCAGCAATATATTTATATGTAACTATAGTATATAAGTATATAGTTTTAAATTCATTACTCTCAAAGGTTACAAAACTAAATAAATGAGTATTTTACGATATCACCTCTGTAACGATCTGGTGCTTAAAAATTTGAATGAAAGCTTTATGGGAGAAACGAAATAAAGTATGTATTTATCTGTCATTAAGTTGTTAATCATGAAGCAATTGATCGCCTATGGGAGCTGTCTGATTTCATCAGCGTCATGAAAAGTAATTGAAGTAAAAGTATGTACCATAGATTTCACTGATTATCCGAAGACCTAAGATGAACTCCTCATCTTGTGTAACGCCATTCACCAATAGTTGCTAAAATAATTGATGTTAAAGCTAAGGGGTATAAAATACTATTAAATTTTACAAGGAAATACTATTAAATACGATACATTTTTACACAAGTTATTTATTTATTTACAGATGTGATATACCTAAACCTTGCTACAACACTATAGGCAGTGTACCTAATCGTAGAGTAGTATAGTTTTTAGTAAGTCCGGTTCGTTCCACAGGGAGCGGGCTTATTGCACACTATATTTTTAAACAATTATATTTGTACAAAATATATTATATTGATAATATATAAAAGGGGGTTTACCGTTTAATGACTGGTTTGTCGATTTTATATTTTAAGTTACAATTAAAACCTAATGCAAAATATAAATGACGATAATTAAAGTAGCGAAAAATAAATGACAATAAATAAATGACGTTAAATAAAATAGCGAGTAAATAAAAGTACGATGAAATATGAAATAAAATATATTATGCTTATTTAAACTTCTGTAACCATGATGGTTGACGTGTTGATTTTAATTTTATGCCCATGGGTTAATTGTCCTTTGTCCTGGATTATTTAATATGTCCGTCTGGTTTTTGTCCATAACAGTCCATCGGTCATAAATTTAAAGTGCGAGTGTCCTCGTCATATTATCCTTATACCCGAAGTCAAATATTCCAACTAATTGGGGACTTAAACTGTAACAAGGTTTTAATACTTTGTTTAATAATTACACCAGGATATCGACTGCGTGTAACCCAAGGTTTTAATACTTTGTTATCAATTATGCCAAGTGTCCTTGTACATAATTTCACCCCTGTTTTAATAATTCTAGTGGCTATTAATCCATTCCCGTGTCCGGTTAAATGAACGATTATTCGTACATATAAATACCCCGCCCATCGTATCAGATCGAGTGTATATGGTTATTTATAGGAATGTCTAATTGTAAATCTTTATATTAAAATTAACAAACTATCATTTAGTTAAACAAATATAAAGCCCATTAATAGCCCATAGTCTAATTTCCACAAGTGTCGTTCTTTTGTCCAAACCCCAATTAAGGTACAAAGCCCAATTACCCCGTCTTTAATATTTAGTCCAACATCATGATTACTTTGGCTCAAATAAGCATAATAATAACTTAAGTACGAGACATTAATTTAAAAAGGAGAACATAGCTTACATTGATTATTTATCGCGTAGTGTTACACGGACAGAGCTCCGACTTTAAAACCCGTAAAATAACCTTTACATAACCCAAACTAATCTAATATAAAACTACCCTATACTATATATATTATATATATATATATATTATATATATATATATATATATATATATATATATATATATATATATATATATATATATATATATATATATATATTTATTTATTTATTTATTACAGAGTATTATTATTATTTTTATGGCCAAAACTCGTTGCGTCGGGCTTTGATAGTTGGCTCAGGTCCCGGTTCCGGATTTTTGAACGTCCTTTCGTATAATTTAATATCTTGTACTTTGCGTTCTGCAACTTGTACTTTTGTCATTTTTAGACGTTTCTCATCAATAAATTGAACCACTTGGATTTGTATCTTGTATATTTGAGCTTTTTGGTCATTTGCGTCTTCAAATCGTTGTTTTCGCCTTTTATCTTCACACTTATTTAATAATAACGATTACAACTTACAATAGGACAATTACAACTAAATAATTTACATATTGGGAGGATATTACTACTAAATATATGTTCATTTGGAGCACTATCAAATATCCCCACACTTGAACGTTGCTTGTCCTCAAGCAATACAAAACTTGAAATTAAATCACACGAATCACTTCTTTATTCTTCACACTTTATACATTAGTGATTTTGATACGGCGGTATAAACAATGATAGTAACGATGTGGTTTACAGTCCCACATGACTATAAAAATTTAGATCCTTAAGGAAATTAGATCTTTATGAAAACATTTGATCTTTTGAAAATTCATTCTAGCTTTAACCCTAGATAAGTTTTCCGGAATAACCCTTCACCAGTGTTTGCAAAATATATTTTTGTGGGTTTTGTGGGTTTCAGATTTTAAAATTTTAGCTCAAAACTTGCGGTTTTGTGTCACCCACTTGCTAACCTTGTATTAGGAAAGCAACATGTCCAGTATACTTGCTCCGTATATTACCTTTCGGCAAACTACCGTCCGGTTGTAAAGGAAAGCGATGAACAAGAAACTGTTAAGACAATGTCCAATGACATGCATTTGTTCATGGTCTAAAACGTGTCGGATGCAATTACTATCCTTTGTAGGAGCAATAGTAAAGATCATCCTATGATTTTTCGGTCTGGCACAAGGTCCTGTCTTCGACCATGCTATGCAACCACCGTTCTTACGGTTGACACCCAATTTGGTTCAGGTGACCTAATGAATTTCAGGTGAATTCCTAGGATTTTACGTTCAATGGTAATGAACGCATTGAAAATGGGTTTTCAGAAAACAAATCAGTTTTAATTTTGATCAAAATATTTTCTCGTTCAAGCTCGAGTTTAGATATCATTGAATTCCATGAGTTTGTAATTCTCAATCTTTAAGGTCAATCTCTAGGATTGAGTAATATCCGTCTTAAAAGCTGATTTTTGATCTTTTAAAGGAGATTATCCTTTCTGGGGGTCTGATTCATTAGTCTTATCAAGCTAATTTGCATGGTGCCCTCCCCATTTTACGAGACAGATCCTCTCATGGTTAGGATAAGTCTGACCACTTGGCGACCCTGTTTGATGCTGAGGTCCGTGGATTTCCTGCTGATTTTAGAGATGACTTTTCTAGATTTTTCGTCAACCTACAGCTGGTCTGGATGACAACTTCTTGACCTAAATCAAGAAGCGCGTGTCTTTTTCGGAAGACTTTACTTCCTTTTAATGATAGAATTGATTCATCGTGTAGATCCATCTTTTCTTTTCTTTCATCGGGTAAAATAGTTAATTTAGTCCAAAACAAAAGCACCTGCAATAACTTTACGGAAACATGTGCTAGATAATTTTTAATTGAATAACTAGGTACATTCTCCCCACACTTAGTTTCTTTCTTTGCCTTTTTATTCTCCTTTATTCCATTTTAAATGCATTCAAGCGCTTTAGGGTGTTTCTCAATTTATGTCCTTTCCGAAGTAACGATAATTTCGGTATTAACACCTAGTTTTTACCGTTCATAAATATATATAAACATGATTTTAAATTCATTTAGTTGAAATTTTTTCAAATTTTCATAAAATTTGGCAAATAAACCAAGTATAAACCCGAGAGAATTTATAACCCTTCCCCACACTTGAGATCATGCAATGCCCTCATTTGCATGAAATCGGACTCTAATTATAAATTCATGAGGGTGATTAGTGTAGAAAAATGATTGAAAATACCCAGATTGTAATTACAAAGCTCATCGAATGATAGATGGCGCGCCTCATCGTTCATTCCTTCTTGTTTTATCACACATGTTTTTCTTCAAAAAACGGTTGCTTTTCTGAACTGTTTGCTAATTTTTGAAAATGCATCTTTTACCCTAACTTATTATGCATGTTTATTAACGAGTTATGCACTAACCTGAACCCCGAATTTAACGTTAAGTGGGGTTAGACTTCCCCACACTTAGCTGACGACATGTGAAGTCGATAGAATAAGTTCCACGAATTAAAATAGTGAGTCAGTTATTTACATCTCGGATGGTATAAAATATATTAATGGGTTTAAAGTTTAGACCCACCCGATCGTCACTACTTAATTCTTTTTTAAGTGTAGCTTTTAGTAAATTGATATATCTCTTTTCTGGTTCTTGGTCAAATGGATCGATATACACCGACATACATATTTCTATAGGGTGGATAATTCCTAACATTTCCTTCCGTTTATTCTCGGGATCAAAGTTTTCACCTCTATTACCCAATTGGTTGAAATTCGAGGTGTCAATATCTATTACAGTTTGTAGTTCATCTTTGGTAGATGACTCGTCTATTGAGAATATTGGGTTGGAAGGTTGTGGAATGGTGAATTTCGAGATCGAAGCAAATTCTTCTTCATTAATGGAACTTATCGGTCCCACCATTTTGGTCTCGGGGGTAAAATTTTCAACGTTATCATTTTCCCAAGAGTACCAATTTGTCACCCTTACTTCTTCTTCATCCATTGATGGATCGATGATTTTGTCGGTAGAGGCTAATGTGTCGATATGTTGTGAAATTGGTAAAGCTGAATAAAAAGTATCATCGGGATAGTTGGTGATTTCGGAGCTCTCGAATTCATCAAAATTCGATGATATGAGATTTTCTTGCACAATATTCCTCAGATCAACAGGTGTGTAATCTGATAGAGTTTCAGCTTGCCGATTTACAAACTCTCTAATTTGTTCATTTTGAGCATCGAGTTATTCGAGTTTGATTTTCATATTGTCTAAAAGATTTTCAGACACATAATTTTTCTCGCTTTCTAGTTGTTGAGTTTGGATATATTCTTGGGAATAATCCCAATTTGAATTGTATTCCTCATAATCATTTCATTCAGGTTCTATGGGTGCGTACTTTTCCATAGGAACATAATAATAACATTCCCATGTTGAATGATAATCTCCACAGATTTCACAACCAGTTATTGTTTCGTCATTCGTGATCCAAGATTGACCGAACGAATTGTCATCAACACCCGTTTGAGAGTATTGATTAAATTGATTTCGGATGTCATAAAGAGTTTCCAAAATATTCTCGAGATTTTCCATAACGCGCTTTTTTTTTACCAAATTTTAGCTACAATGTGGTGCATTTACTTAATTATCCTATTAGTTATAAAAATAAAAATTATATAAGTTATCAAATTAATAGACTTTTCTGATTTTGCCCACGTTTTGAATAGCCAATAGATGCAGCAGGGAGCCAGAACCCTTTAAATCGGAAGCTCACAACTCAGCCACTAATAAATCCAACTATTACTACGAACCAGAAAATTTGGATGTCTATCAATTTAACCGCTTAAAATAATTTTTTTTGTTTTTGAAATTTTAGAGAAGAAATAGAAAATTCTATGTCTTAAAAACTAGATCGTCGAGAAATAAGAAAGAAAAAGAAGCGCGTCGAAAAATGTCGAAAAATAAAAATAAGAAAGAAAAACGTCGAAACTTAAAAGGTACTAAAATTTATAAACAGCGTCGCAAAATTCTAAAGCACCTAAATCTTAATCTAAAGAAAAGGTACTTAAGTGATTTTACGGCAAAACCTAAAAATCTAGAAATATAAAGTAAGCTACGGCAAAATACTAGTCTTAAAACTAATTACGAACGATAAAAATACAAATATTACGAATAAACGATAAAAATACAAATTGTAATTAAAATGATAAAAATATAAATTTTATAAAAATATTATTTTTATATTATATATTTTATAAAAGTATTAATTTTTTTATAATTATAAAACTAATTAAAACTTAAATTACAAATTAAATTAAAACTAAAACTAAATATTATTATAAATAACCCTAAATAATAATAATAATAATAAATAATACCCCGTAATAAATGCTGAAATAGGGTTTCTGGCGTGTCAGATCAGGCCATGCGATCGCATGGCTTTACAACACCCGGCTCATGCGATCGCATGGGTCTGGGTTCCAGGTTTTTTTTTTTTTTTTTAAATTTTATATTGTTTTTCTAAAAATTACATATAATTATATTTTTACAAATATATATTAAAAATATAGCGTTTCACCGAGTCCCCGGCAGCGGCGCCAAAAACTTGATGTTAAAGCTAAGGGGTATAAAATACTATTAAATTTTACAAGGAAATACTATTAAATACGATACATTTTTACACAAGTTATTTATTTATTTACAGATGTGATATACCTAAACCTTGCTACAACACTATAGGCAGTGTACCTAATCGTAGAGTAGTATAGTTTTTAGTAAGTCCGGTTCGTTCTACAGGGAGCGGGCTTATTGCACACTATATTTTTAAACAATTATATTTGTACAAAATATATTATATTGATAATATATAAAAGGGGGTTTACCGTTTAATGATTGGTTTGTCGATTTTATATTTTAAGTTACAATTAAAACCTAATGCAAAATATAAATGACGATAATTAAAGTAGCGAAAAATAAATGACAATAAATAAATGACGTTAAATAAAATAGCGAGTAAATAAAAGTACGATGAAATATGAAATAAAATATATTATGCTTATTTAAACTTCTGTAACCATGATGGTTGACGTGTTGATTTTAATTTTATGCCCATGGGTTAATTGTCATTTGTCCTGGATTATTTAATATGTCCGTCTGGTTTTTGTCCATAACAGTCCATCGGTCATAAATTTAAAGTGCGAGTGTCCTCGTCAAATTATCCTTATACCCGAAGTCAAATATTCCAACTAATTGGGGACTTAAACTGTAACAAGGTTTTAATACTTTGTTTAATAATTACACCAGGATATCGACTGCGTGTAACCCAAGGTTTTAATACTTTATTATCAATTATGTCAAGTGTCCTTGTACATAATTTCACCCCTGTTTTAATAATTCTAGTGGCTATTAATCCATTCCCGTGTCCGGTTAAATGAACGATTATTCGTACATATAAATACCCCGCCCATCGTATCCGATCGAGTGTATATGGTTATTTATAGGAACGTCTAATTGTAAATCTTTATATTAAAATTAACAAACTATCATTTAGTTAAACAAATATAAAGCCCATTAATAGCCCATAGTCTAATTTCCACAAGTGTCGTTCTTTTGTCCAAACCCCAATTAAGGTACAAAGCCCAATTACCCCGTCTTTAATATTTAGTCCAACATCATGATTACTTTGGCTCAAATAAGCATAATAATAACTTAAGTACGAGACATTAATTTAAAAAGGAGAACATAGCTTACATTGATTATTTATCGCGTAGTGTTACACGGACAGAGCTCCGACTTTAAAACCCGTAAAATAACCTTTACATAACCCGAACTAATCTAATATAAAACTACCCTATACTATATATATTATATATATATATATATATTATATATATATGTATATATATATATATTTATTTATTTATTTATTACAGAGTATTATTATTATTTTTATGGCCAAAACTCGTTGCCTTTTATAGATGTGGTCTGATCCTGAGGCCCATGCAATCGCATGGGTTCTCAGTGTTAATCTCATGCGATCGCATGGCCAGTCTGGCCATGCCCAATTGCTTTGTTTTCTAGCTTGTCGACGTTATATTTAATTATATAATATAATATATATAATTTTATATAATTATATATATATATTATATTATATTCTTGTGCATAGTAGACTCATAATTTTTGGTCCGTTGCGTCGGACGTTGATAGTTGGCTCAGGTCCCGGTTCCGGATTTTTGAACGTCCTTTCGTATAATTTAATATCTTGTACTTTGCGTTCCGCAACTTGTACTTTTGTCATTTTTAGACGTTTCTCATCAATAAATTGAACCACTTGGATTTGTATCTTGTACATTTGAGATTTTTGGTCATTTGCGTCTTCAAATCGTTGTTTTCGCCTTTTATCTTCGCACTTATTTAATAATAACAATTACAACTTACAATAGGACAATTACAACTAAATAATTTACATATTGGGAGGATATTGAAAGTACCCGTCCTAATCCATCTGGACGAAGTCATCAACATTTGATTCCAGAGCGATGATCGACTCCAAGTAATGTCCTTAAAATGAGCAAATGCACAGCGGAAGATTTCTTTCATACCTGAGAATAAACATGCTTTCAAGTGTCAACCAAAAGGTTGGTGAGTTTATTAGTTTAACATAAATAATCATTTCATAATTTTAATAGACCACAAGATTTCATATTTCCATTTCTCATAAACATACGTCCCATGCATAGAGACAAAAATATCATTCATATGGATTGAACACCTGGTAACCGACATTCACAATATGCATATAAGAATATACCCATCATTCCGGGATCCTCCTTCAGACATGATATAAATTTCGAAGTACTAAAGCATCCGGTACTTTGGATGGGGCTTGTTGGGCCCGATAGATCTATCTTTAGAGTTCGCGTCAATTAGGGTGTCTGTTCCCTAATTCTTAGATTACCAGACTTAATAAAAAGGGGCATATTCGATTTCGATAATTCAACCATATAATGTAGTTTCAATTACTTGTGTCCATTTCGTAAAACAGTTATAAAAGCAGCGCATGTATTCTCAGTCCCAAAAATATATATATTGCAAAAGCATTTAAAAAGGGAGCAAATGAAACTCACAATACTGTATTTTGTAGTAAAAATACATATGACGATACTGAACAAAGCAGGGTTGGCCTCGGATTCACGAACCTATATCAGTTATATTTATTAAAACATATATCAAAAATCAAATAATTCCATCTATTAATTATATAGTATTATATATTTAGTGTTGTAGTTCATATATAATTTATACTAAATTCTATTATATATTATATTTTAAATTACATGTTATATATATATATCATTTTGTATAAACATAATAGAAAGGTTAATATAATTATAGATAATATTAAGATAATTATAGTATAAGTATATTTTTATATACAACACATTTATTTGTTATAATAATAAGATAATAATGATAATCCTTATATTAATTCTTAATGATAATACTAATACCAATGTTAATAATAATAATAATAATAATAATAATAATAATAATAATAACAATAATAATAATCTTAAAATCATGTTAATTCTAATAATAATAATAATAATAATAATACTAATAATAATAATACATATATAAATGATAATAATGTAAACTATATTAATAAATATAATAATTTTGGTATTGAAAACTACCTTCCAAGCTTTTCTAAAAATAGATGCCTCGAACCGGGCTCGAACCCACGACCTCTCACTCAACGGACACATTCTAAACCACTCCTCTGCTCGTGCTTTTTCTGATTAAATTCCCAATTTTAATTTATATAATCAATATATCTGTTTGTTTTTCCTTAACTTACAAACCCAAATATCATCGACACTTATTATCATGCGCATCATCATCATCATCATGTCATGATCCTCATGATCATTATCACATCTTTCATTTATCATCCCAAACATCACGATGTCCATCAATCTCATCTATATCTCATCATCATCATAACCATTTATTATCATCTTAACCATTCTCATCTCCCTATCTTAATCATATATCATGATCATAATTATTATTAACCTCGTCACTCATCGATATCGTCTTAGAAACAAGATAGAATATGCATCAGCTGGAAACAAAACAACAACAAGGATGGCGGTTGGGTTGATCGTGGTTGGGCTGCAAACAAGTCAAGTGACTGCAGTAGTAAGTCGACAAGCACAAGACCTAGTCCAAGTGAATTGTTGGGCTGATTTAAAATCAAGTGTATAATGGCTTCGGTTCATGCTATATCATAAGCCCAATATAGTCTGATGGGCCTTGGTTCTCTCTTTCATTGTACGCATCATCACCATTCTTTTATCACCTTCGTTTGGGTATTTATTAAGTCACGAAACAGAAATAATTACGCAGCAGCAGTAATTAAATAATCATTAGAATAATTGGTTGTAAGAACTTATAACGTTGGTGGGTCTTGATGGTGGAGGTTGGCGATAGGTTTCTAAACAGAAACGTTGACCATCTAAATGGATTTGGAATAGGTGAATGATGGTGATTCGTTGAAAACCAGAAAATTTAAGAGAGATAGGGAGAGGATGAGAGAAGTGTGGACATGGGGGAGGTCTTACAAGAAAGAGAAGGGATAAAAAAATATAGTGAAGGTGGCGGGTTATTATGGTTTATGTTTATGAATGATCGAGAACAAAACAGTTTGATATAGGAGCATCAGTGATGGGTAATTGGTGATGGTTTTTGATTGATAGAAACAGAAAACAATTGGAATGAAATATGATGGTAGTGACATGGATTTGTGGAGGTTCAATGGTTTTCAGTGAAAGTATTGATCGAATATGGGTTTATGTTGTTGATTCTTGGACTGCAAATATAAGTGGGTTTTTAATATCTCTTTCTTATTACTGCATATATATATATGTAGATAAGGAAAAGTTTAATATATTATATAATATAATACATATAGATAGATATGTTTCAATGGAAAAAAAAAATAGAACAAACAAGCACAGTACGTAACAATAATTATATATAATTCATTGCAGAGGTTGATTGGTGAAAAAGTTGATTGATGAAAGGAAATAGAATTTGGATTCGGTGGAGTAATATATCACTTTATCTATGTTTATTGTAGGTATAATGATAGTGGATGGAGTTGAAAACAAATACAGTGGGATTTTAAGAATAATTGAATCTGCAGTGCATGATATAATTGAATGAATCCAGCTGTGTCATTTAAGCTTTCTACCGACAAATTTAACGGGCTAATATATCGTACTCCGTTGATAAATCAGTGGCAGACTAAAAGTCTTCAGAAAAATTTTATATATATATTTTTTTAAATTAACTTTATTTATTTATTTTGGTCATTATGGTATAAAATTTAATCATTAGTTTAATAAATAAAAATTACATCAACTGTCCCTCTCATTTATGAGTGAAATATAAAAAGTGTTAAAATTAAATAATTAGATCCTAAATATACTTTTAATAAGCCTATAACTTATATAACTCATTTTCGGATCACCTTTTATTTTAAAAGTACATAAGTTTGAATTTAACTTGCTTAATATCACTCGGAACATCAACTGAGTATTACAAGCCTTTAATATTTATTTTTAATATACTTTATTTATATAAAGAGATGTATTTTAAATAATAATAATAATAATTATAATATTCTATCTTTATTTTATTAATTTTTTTATAACAACAACATATAATACTTCAAATTATATTTCAAATTATTATTTATATACACATACACACATATCTCTTACAATTAATTGTTCGTGAATCGTCGAAGTTAGTCAAAGGTAATTAAATAAATGAACGTAGTTCCAAAATTTTCGAGACTCAACATTACAGACTTTGCTTATCGTATCGAAATCATATAAATATTAAGTTTAAATTTGGTCGAAAATTCCCGGGTCATCACAGTACCTACCCGTTAAAGAAATTTCGTCCCGAAATTTGAGTGAGGTCGTCATGGCTAACAATAAATATGTTTTCCTGACGAATATGAGCTGATAATTAGAGTTTTATCATTACTGAGTAATACAGATAAAACAATTCGATTATTCGAAGGGCACGAATGAAACTATCAAGAGAGAGGTCCCAACGGGCATCGTCCACCTTCGTCCAAAAACTTGCCCAAATTTTTAGCCGTTAGTAAAATAAAAAAAAAAATTAACGGCTATCCCAACGGTCACTTTTACATTATAAAAACACCAACCATTTACTTCATTTTTATACACTCCCACATATATTTCTTCTATATTTCCACCTTTCTCAAAAATCAAAATCAAGCACTCTCAAACTGCAAAATGTTAACACTTCTTCCAATGATTGTTTCCTTCCATGTTCATTACGGAGGTGATTTCCGTAATTGATGTGTGCAGCAGGGTGTACGAAATAGTATTAATTTTTACTACAAAATGCGACGAAATATTACACAAGTTTTATTTATTTATTTATTTATCGAGTGGATATACCTAAACCTTGCTACAACACTTATAGGCAGTGTACCTAATCGTAGAGTAGTGTAGTTTTTAGTAAGTCCGGTTCGTTCCACAGGGAGCTGGTGAAGTTAACGCTATATTATTAAGTTTATTTGTAAAAATATATATATAAATAAGTAGTAGTATTATTATAAAATGGGGGTTTTACCGTTTAATGACCGGTTTGTCGATTTTAAGCGTAAAAAACAATGACAAAAATTAAAGTGCGTAAAATAAATTGCGATAAATAAAATGACAGAAAATAAAAGTGCGATGAAAAATACAATAAAACAATTATGCTTATTTAAACTTCCGTAATCATGATGTTTAACGTTTTGATTTTAATTAATTGTTACTCGGGTTAATTGTCCTTTGTCATGGTTTATTTGATACCTATCTGGTTTTTATCCATAATAGTACATCGGTCATAAATATAAAGTGCGAGTGTCCTCGTCAAATTACCCTTATACCCGAAGTCAAATATTCCAACTAATTAAGGATTTAAACTGTGACGCAGTTATCACTTCTGTCAACAATTACACCAGTTATCACTGTATGTAATCTACCCCTGTTTTGATTAGATATGAATATTAATTTACCCACTTGATCAGTTTGAATAATCAATTACCCAACCCGAATAATTAATTAAATGATTATAATATATTCCATATGAACATCACTAAATAGGACAACCATAATCATTATTAATTATTAGGATAATTAATTTGAAGATAGGTTCGACAGACTCCAATGAGTTGTCACTCAATTAGACAATACCCCCCATCTATTAATAGTCAATAGTCCAATTTCCACAAGTGTCGGTCTTTTGCCCAAACCTTAATTATGGTACAAAATCCAATAACCCCGTCTTAATATTTAGTCAAACATCACGATTACTTCGGCTTTAAATAAGCATAATAATAACTTAGTTACGAGACATTAATTTAAAAAGGAAGAACATAACTTACAGTGATTATTAATCGCGTAGCGTTACACGGACAGAGTTCCTACTTTAAAACCCGTAAAACATTTCTTACAATAACCCAATTATTATTAATCTTAAATTAAACTTAATATTATAAATATAAATATAAATTACATAAGAAAGAAAGAAGATTGGAAAAAAGTGTATCTAAATCATCGATTTAGATGGCCTTTTATAGGCAAATGATAAATTGAAATTTTCACTTATGACCCCTGAACTATGCTCAATTAACAACTTTTTATTATTTAATATTATTCTTATTATGAATTATTTAAATATTATATTTTATTCTTGTGCATAGTTGACTCATAATTTTTACACCGTTGCGTCGAGCATTGAGAGTTGACTCATGTCCCGGTTCCGGATTTTCGAACGTCCTTTCGTACAATTTTATATCGTGTACTTTGCGTTTTGTAACTTGTACTCTTGTCATTTTTAGACGTTCTTCATCAATAAATTGAACCTTTTGAATTGTATCTTGTACATTTGAGCTTTTTGGACGTTTTGGTCTTTCAAATCTTCGTTTTTGTCTTTAAATCTTCATTTTCGAGCGATTTGCGTCTTTCGTCTTCGCACTTATTTATTTAACTATTACAACTAAAAATAAGGAAATTACATTTAAAAACTTTACATATTGGAACGATATTGCTACTAAATATATGTTCATTTGGAACACTATCAAATATCCCCACACTTGAGCGTTGCTTGTCCTCAAGCAATACAGAACTTGAAATAAAAACATACATGAATCACTTTTTTATTCATCACATTTTGTACATCCGTGATTTTGATATAGCGGTATAAACAATGACAGTAATGATGGTTAAAGGTGGGTGTGTCATCCACAGTTGCCTTGGGTTTAGGTCAACGACACTTGCAATCAAATAGCCGATTTACTTTCGGTTTCCAAAGCAAAGTGCACATTTGAAAGGCGGTTTACAGTCCCACATGACTATAAAAATTTAGATCCTTTAGGAAATAGGATCTTTATGAAAACATTTGATCTTTTGAAAATTCAATCTAGCTTTTACCCTAGATAAGTTTTCTGATTTGATCCACCATTGGTGTTGCAAAATATATTTGTGGATCAATATTTTGGCTAAAAACATTTAGGTTCGTGTAATCCACTGCTATCCCGGTATCGAAAAGCACACATCCAGTTTACTTGTTCCGTATATTACCTTTCGGCAAACTACCGTCCGGTTGTAAAGGAAAGCGATGAACAAGAAACTGTTAAGGCAATGTCCCTTGACATGCAGATAATTATGGTCTTTTAACGTGTCGGATGCTAGAACTATCCTTGGTAGGAGCGATAGTAAAGATCATCCTATGATTTTTCGGTCTGGCACAAGGTCCTGTCTCCGACCATGCTATGCAACCACCGTTCTTACGGTTGACACCCGATTTGGTTCAGGTGACCTAATGAATTCCAGGTGAATTCCTAGGATTTTACGTTCAATTGTAATGAACGCATTGAAAATGGATTTTCAGAAAACAAATCGGTTTGCAATTTTGATCAAAATATTTTCTCGTTCAAGCTCGAGTTTAGATATCATTGAATTCCATGAGTTTGAATTCTCAATCTTTAAGGTCAATCTCTAGGATTGAGTAATATCAGTCTTAAAAGCTGATTTTTAATATTTAAGGAGATTATCCTTTCTGGGGATCTGATTCATTAGTCTTATCAAGCTAATTTGCACGGTGCCCCCCCCATTGTACGAGATAAATCCTTCTCATGGTTAGGATAAATCTGACCACATGGCGACCCTGTTTGATGCTGAGGTCCGTGGATTTCCTGCTGATTTTAGAGATGACTTTTCTAGATTTTTCGTCAACCTACAGCTGGTCTAGACGACAACTTCATGACCTAAATCAAGAAGCGCGTTTCTTTTTCGGAAGACTTTACTTCCTTTTAATGATGGAATTGATTCATCGTGTAGATCCATCTTTCTTACAGTAAATCGGGTAAAACTGATTAAAATCGTCCAAAACAAAAGTACCTGCAATAACTTTACAGAAACATGTGATAGATAGTTTTTAATTGAATAACTTGGTACATTCTCCCCACACTTAGTTTCTTTCTTTGCTTTTTTTATTCTCCTTTATTCCATTTTAAATGAATTCAATCGTTTTAGGGTGTTTCTCAATTTATGTCCTTTCCGAGGTAACGATAATTTCGGCATTAACACCTAGTTTTATCGTTCATAAATATGTATAAACATGATTTTGAATTCATTTAGTTAAAAAATTTTAAAATTTTCATAATATTTAGAAAATAAGCCAAGTATAAACCCGAGAGAATTTATAACCCTTCCCCACACTTGAGATCATGCAATGCCCTCATTTGCATGAAATCAGACTATAATTATAAATTCATGAGGGTGATTAGTGTAGGGAAGTGATTAAAAATACCCAGTTTGTAATTACAAAGCTCGTCGAATGATAGATGGCTCGCCTCATCGTTCATTCCTTCATCTATTATATCACATTTATTATTTTGCGTCTTGTTGTCAAAATTAGTAGTTTTTGCTGAACTTAATGACAGTCTTTGAAAGTACATTGTTTTACCCTGTTTTGTACATAATAAAATACAAACATACATATACATATTTTTGAAGTTTGGTATATTACCCTACTTTCAAAAATTTATAATATTTAATATTTTTTTTGGCATACTTTAAATCAATAAAATTAAAAATAATGATAACAAAATTTGTCGTCCCGCCTTCGGGTAAAGCAATTTCGGCTCAACTACCTAATCTTCAACTCACGACGAATTTTAGAAATTATTTTTTTACTTAATGAAATAAAGTAAATTTTGTTTTTAAATTCACACAAAACTTAAATTTAAAAAGCATATTAATTTCATATAAAACCTACAAAATAAAAAAAAAATCAGAATGGGGGAAGAAAACTAGTTCTTTAGTGTCTGCTAGCGGAAAAGACCAATCGAATTCCATTCTCGGAACTACACGAGAACAGAACAACTAACTCCAAACAGCATTTTCTTTTTAGAATATTTGAATCTCCTCACACTTAGGTAGATGTGGTGTCGAAATTGTGATTAACTTCATCGTCAATTTCTCTTGGACCATAATCAACTTGCATATCTGTGACTTTTGCTTTAAGCCAGTGACCAGCTTTTTCCGTAATATCCACAAATTCAACTAGCTTCGCCTTTTCTTTAGGCGACAGATTGGATACTAACCGGTTATATAACTTAAAGTTTCCCTTACTTTTAGCATCAATAACCCGTTTAAAAAGTTTCTTCATTGAACTGTTAATAACGGGGTTATTTAATTTCGTATCAACTATGGGGTTCTTTATTATCAAGTCATCATTAGGTGTTACTTCATTTTCCCCACACTTAGGCGTTCTATTATTGTTAAGCATTACCGTTGGAGTTGGTAAAACAACATGGTTCTTACCAATCATTTTTGTCGGTTCAACGGTTTTGGTTTGTGGATATTTAGACTGTTGAATCATAAAGGTGATCGATTTCTCATCATTACTAAGTGTCATTCTACCCTTTCTTACATCAAATAACGCCCCGGTGGACGCTAAGAATGGTCGACCTAAAATTAGAGGAACGTTTGAGTCCTCTTCTATGTCAATGACAATGAATTCGACTAGAAAGGTTAAATTACCTACTTGAACGGGTAGGTTGTCAGCAATTCCAACTGGGTGCTTAATGGTTTGATCAAGGAGTCGAACACTCATATCCGTTGGAGTTAACTCACCTACACCTAATCTCTTATATAATGAAAGAGGCATAACACTCACACTTGAACCTAAATCTGCTAGTGCATCATACATGACACAGTCACTAAGTAGACAAGGAACAATAAATTCACCTGGATCACCTACCCTAGGTGGAGGATTTGGTGGAACTGTCTTCACCGGGTTTACTTCTACTGTTTTTGTTTCTTGCACTTTTTTATTCTTCTTCTTCTTCTTTCCAGAGGTATCACAAATTTTATTACCTATTACTTGCTCATACTCAACTCCTTTTCTTGGAAACGGGATGGGTGGTCTGTATGGTGCCACCACTGGCTTTACATACTCGGGTGGTGGTGGTGGTGTAACTTCTTCATTGTTACTTACATCTAAAACTTTCCCATCTTCTGGTATTGGATTTTCAGAATTTGTTGATATCATGTTAACATTTTCATTCCGAGGATTTACTTCATTATTACTCGGTAGCTTTCCTTGTTCCCTTTCACTCATCAATCTAACAAGAGTACCTACTTGTTTTTCTAGATTCAAAATGAAAGCTTGTTGAGTTCTAAATGACTGATCAAACCTCTCATTCGTTTGGGTTTGAGTTTCAATAAATTGTGTTTGAGATTCAACTAGCTTAAATACCACTTCTTCCAGATTTGACTTCTTCTCATCGGTTTGTTGTGGTGGTTTATACAAGCCAGGTCTTTGTTGATTGAAAGTGTTGTTTTGAGTTGGTTGGTTATTCGGACCTTGTTGGTTATACGAGTTATTGTCGGGTCCTTTTGGATTGTAAAGAATGTTTTGATTTTGATTGAAGTTTAGCCTTGGCGGTTGATAATTATTCTGATAACTATTTTCCAGCCTTTGGTTCATGTAGACAACATTCTCACGTTGTTCCATCGTTTGTTCAATGTGACAGTCTTTCATTAAGTGTGGTCCACCGCATTGCTCACAACTGATTCGTATTGCGTGAATATCTTTATTCATCTTTTCCATTCGTCTCTCGAAAGCATCTATTTTTGCGGAAACGGAAACAAAGTTATGGCTAGAATCGGCTCTAGCCGCTTTAGATGAGAGATATATATCTTTCTCTTGGTGCCACTCATGAGAGTGGGAGGCTGTGTTATCAATAATTTTGTAAGCTTCAGTTGCGGTTTTCTTCATAATGGAACAACCAGCTGTTATGTCGATGTCTTTTCGTGTAGCAACGTTGACACCTTGGTAGAATATTTGTACTATTTGATAAGTGTCTAAACCGTGTTGAGGACATCCTCTCAACAACTTTCCAAATCTTGTCCACGCCTCATATAGAGTTTCATTTGACTTTTGTGTGAACGTAACAATTTCTCCTTGAAGTCTCACGGCTTTAGATGCCGGAAAGAATCTTTTAAGAAATTTCTCAACTAAAACATCCCATGTGTCAATCGCCCCTTCAGGTAACGATTCTAACCAATCTTTGGCTTCTCCCTTTAAAGTCCAGGGAAATAACATGAGATAGATCTGCTCATCTTCCACTTCTCGGATTTTGAATAGTGTACAAATTCTTTTAAACGTACGAAGATGTTCGTTGGGATCTTCTTTTGGCGTACCACTATATTGGCACTGATTAGTTACCATATGTAGAATTTGTCCTTTGATTTCATAATCTGGAGCATTAACTTCTGGCTTAATAATGGCGTGACCTTGGCCCGTGCGTGTGGCTCTCATTCGGTCTTCCATACTTAGAGGTTCCAGATTTTCCATAATTGAATTTGTTGAATACGAATCACTAGAAGATTCTGATTTAATGGTTTGTGGTTCAGGAGGAATGATTAGTGGTTCTGGATCTTGGAATTGTCCCTGAATATTCTCCGGATTCTCAATTGTGAGGTCGGGTTCAAAAGATGGATTATCGGAAATTTGAGTTGGAGTTCTTGGTCGACTAGATGATGATTCTAAAGAAAAATCAACGGCGACAATATTGGCTAGATGTCTTGATCGAGTTATAGGTGGTGAACGTATGAAAGGTGGTGAACGTTTTACTCGGTGCATTCACTGAATATCCTATTAGTTTTTAAAAGGAAAGAAAAATTATATAAGTTATCCAATTAATAGACTTTTCTGATTTTGCCCACGTTTCGAATAGCCAAAAGATGCAGCAGAGGGGCAGGATTCGTTTGGTCTCAATATAATTGAGTACTGTTTGGCTCCAATAACCCGGTCCACGTACAAATCCAACTATTACTACGAACCAGAAAATTTTGATGTCTATCAATTTAACCACTTAAAATAAATTTTCGTAATTTTAAGAAATTTAGATAAGAAGTAGAATAAAAATCTTATCCTAAAACTAGAATAGCGAGAAATAAGAAATAAAAAGATTGCGCGTCGAAAAAGGTCGAAAAATAAAAGGTCGAAAAATAGGCGTCGAAAAATAAAAATAAGAAAGTAGCGCGAAAAACGGCGTCGCAAAATTCTAAAGCACATAAATTTTAGTCTAAGGAATAAGCACTTAAGGGATTTTACGGCAAACCTAAAAATTCTAGAAATAAAAATAACTATGGCAAAACTAAACTTAATACTAAAAATTGTAACTAGAGTCTAAAAATCTAAAGGTAATAAAAAAAATTTATTTATTTTTTTTAATTTTTTTTTATTTCATTTTTTAAGGATTTTAAATTTTTTTTTTTAAAAAAAAAAATTTTTTTTTATATAAATTTTTTTTTAAAACTTTTTTTTTTTAAAAAAATTTTAAAAAAAAACGATTTTTTTATTTTACAATTTTTTTTTTTAAAACGAATTTTTTTTTCTTTAAAAAAAATGATTTTTTTTTTACACAAATTTTTTTTTTTTTTTTTTTTTAAAAAACGAAATTTTTTTTCTTAAAAAAAACGATTTTTTTTTACAAATTAATAATTTTTTTATAATTATTATTTTTTTTCAAAACTTTTTTTTTAATTCATTTACTATTCATGAATAGTAAATGAAAAGAAATTAATTAATTTACTATTCACATGAAAGCGACATGATAGAAATTATTAATTACAAGTTACATAATATACCCCTGAAGTATTTAATAAATACGACTTTTTATAACTTTACGTATCAAATTTTGATTCTAAAATATTATTATATTATTATATTTTATTTCAATATTATTATAATTAAAAATATAGCGTTTTAGCGCTTCCCGGCAGCGGCGCCAAAAACTTGATGTGTGCAGCGGGGTGTACGAAATAGTATTAATTTTTACTACAAAATGCGACGAAATATTACACAAGTTTTATTTATTTATTTATCGAGTGGATATACCTAAACCTTGCTACAACACTTATAGGCAGTGTACCTAATCGTAGAGTAGTGTAGTTTTTAGTAAGTCCGGTTCGTTCCACAGGGAGCTGGTGAAGTTAACGCTATATTATTAAGTTTATTTGTAAAAATATATATATATAAATAAGTAGTAGTATTATTATAAAATAGGGGTTTTACCGTTTAATGACCGGTTTGTCGATTTTAAGCGTAAAAATAAATGACAAAAATTAAAGTGCGTAAAATAAATTGCGATAAATAAAATGACAGAAAATAAAAGTGCGATGAAAAATACAATAAAACAATTATGCTTATTTAAACTTCCGTAATCATGATGTTTAACGTTTTGATTTTAATTAATTGTTACTCGGGTTAATTGTCCTTTGTCATGGTTTATTTGATACCTATCTGGTTTTTATCCATAATAGTCTATCGGTCATAAATATAAAGTGCGAGTGTCCTCGTCAAATTACCCTTATACCCGAAGTCAAATATTCCAACTAATTAAGGATTTAAACTGTGACGCAGTTATCACTTCTGTCAACAATTACACCAGTTATCACTGTATGTAATCTACCCCTGTTTTGATTAGATATGAATATTAATTTACCCACTTGATCAGTTTGAATAATCAATTACCCAACCCGAATAATTAATTAAATGATTATAATAGATTCCATATGAACGTCACTAAATAGGACAACCATAATCATTATTAATTATTAGGATAATTAATTTGAAGATAGGTTCGACAGACTCCAATGAGTTGTCACTCAATTAGACAATACCCCCCATCTATTAATAGTCAATAGTCCAATTTCCACAAGTGTCGGTCTTTTGCCCAAACCTTAATTATGGTACAAAATCCAATAACCCCGTCTTAATATTTAGTCAAACATCACGATTACTTCGGCTTTAAATAAGCATAATAATAACTTAGTTACGAGACATTAATTTAAAAAGGAAGAACATAACTTACAGTGATTATTAATCGCGTAGCGTTACACGGACAGAGTTCCTACTTTAAAACCCGTAAAACATTTCTTACAATAACCCAATTATTATTAATCTTAAATTAAACTTAATATTATAAATATAAATATAAATTACATAAGAAAGAAAGAAGATTGGAAAAAGGTGTATCTAAATCATCGATTTAGATGGCCTTTTATAGGCAAATGATAAATTGAAATTTTCACTTATGACCCCTGAACTATGCTCAATTAACAACTTTTTATTATTTAATATTATTCTTATTATAAATTATTTAAATATTATATTTTATTCTTGTGCATAGTTGACTCATAATTTTTACACCGTTGCGTCGAGCGTTGAGAGTTGACTCATGTCCCGGTTCCGGATTTTCGAACGTCCTTTCGTACAATTTTATATCGTGTACTTTGCGTTTTGTAACTTGTACTCTTGTCATTTTTAGACGTTCTTCATCAATAAATTGAACCTTTTGAATTGTATCTTGTACATTTGAGCTTTTTGGACGTTTTGGTCTTTCAAATCTTCGTTTTTGTCTTTAAATCTTCATTTTCGAGCGATTTGCGTCTTTCGTCTTCGCACTTATTTATTTAACTATTACAACTAAAAATAAGGAAATTACATTTAAAAACTTTACATATTGGAACGATATTGCTACTAAATATATGTTCATTTGGAACACTATCAGTAATCAAATGAAGGAATATAAGTGGGGCGACAGTATTTCATTTGAAGATATCGACATTCGTGATGTTGGTTTACAAGATTTGCTATCCTTTCTGAAGGAAAAAGTTCCGTGTGAATTTACGTCTGTATTCTTTTATAAAGACGATTATGATGCGGATTGTAGGGCAAGTTTTCTGTGTACCGATGATCAATGGTACTTTATAAAAGATACTATTGAAGATCGCGGTAAACGCATTTCTTTGTATGCGGTTCTTGAAGATGAAGAGACGTTGGGTTATCGTTACCTCGATGAATCAGCTGAAGCCGCAGTTGAGGTATCAAGAGAAATACCGATGTCTCCAGAATACCTCACGGATGGTGAAATGACTGGTGAACGCTACTTCGCAAATGACAATTGACGACGACGAGTAGTTTGATTTTAAATCTTTTAATTTTTAATTATTGTAATTTCAGTGTTGTTGTCGAGTCTTTATATCTTCCTTTATGTTTCGGAGCTCTTCGTCTTTTTTAATCTCCTCTCGATCTCTAGTAAAACGAGTAATGATCTAGAATTTGTAAGTCTGGAGTTTCGGATGAATTTAATGTTATAATCAAGAAAGAATGTAATAGCACGATTTGATTCGTCAGATTACCAGAATCATTGAGAATAGAGCTATCAAGAATATACTTTATTGATATGTTCAGAAGTTAATTAGAATGAAAGAGTTATATAACATGACACATGATGGTGGTATGATCTACTGTGAACCATCATGTCCCATTAGAACTCAGCATGACTTATTGTAATATAATCACGTTGATCAAGTGTCATTATATTATACTAACTCATGCATCAGTTCCCAACATTACTTCAAAAACATTCATATTTTAAGCTCGAAAGTTTACAGAATATAGAAACTAACAGTTTCTATATGATGTAACACTGATAACATGAAGAGATTATTGATTTCAGATAAGAATAGTTATAAAATTATCTTCAGAAATATTGAGGATATTTATAATAAAAGATACGATGATATCTTGGAATATCTATGATCGGAGGATGAGGAAGAATATCATCCACAAGGGTTTAGAGTAAGGAGCAAGACATTTGCTAAAGGCTTCAGCAGGCATTGAATCATTTGGATTCTTTGAAGTCACTTTATTCTTTGTGACTTGTCCACGGTTTCCTTCATAGTTTCGCATAATCTGCTTTTTAGTACTAAATTTTCTATTGAGTGTTTCCGATACTCCATTCTTTATCATCAAGACTTCCGACGATTAGGGTTGTTTACAGTTGTCTACGATTTCTGCTGCTTCATTCAGCTTTTTCAACATTCAGAGTATTTGATTTGTAGACTGAGTGCTTTTCAGGATTTCAGATGAGAGATCATAATTCTAAGAGATAAATGTTATATGTTTACATATAACTGTTGATGTGGTAACGTTGCGAGGCTCACAATACAGATTTGCTGATTCTCGGCAATTGGTATGGCAATTCTCGTTACCAGATGTGGATGAGAATGTGATGAGACTTCAATAGATAAATGTAGTGATTTGTCTGAGGGATTTAAACCAAGGAGCAACGAGATTACAGGTATGTCTGCTGGTAATATGGTAGAATATAAAAGAATTCTCCGGTATCAAAAGGGTAATCAGGATTTATAGTAAGGCTATTTCGAATGAAAAGTCGAAGTTGATTTGCTGGAGCTGTGACAAAATTGGCTACTTTAAAAAGAGATCGCAAAGTTATTTTCGGTAATAACAATGCCAAAGGAATTAGCACAGCTATGTTTTAAACATTTACTCAGGTTCCGTGATTTTTCATGTGCATAGTTATATACATTAACCTTTTCTTCTATGGATGAAGTGCGGTTGGTTCATCCTCTTGATTGAGGTGTTTTCAAGAATCACGAAAGGTTTGAACGCAGATTGTAATCATTAAGATACAAATGGAATTTAAGATGAAATCAAGTGGTAAACTTGAAGAATTATTTAGTTTCATATATTATAATCAATATTTTAATTCATTTTAATTGTCCAATGTTATTAGTCCATAGTTGACAGTCCAATAATTCATAAATAATTTAATATATAATATTCGAATTAATTAATACGTATCGTGACCCGTGTACATGTCTCAGACTCGATCACAACTCAAAGTATATATATTATTGTAGAATCAACCTCAACCCTGTATAGAGAACTCGATCATTACTGCATATAGAGTGTCTATGGTAATTCCAAATAATATATATAGATGTGTCGATATGATATGTCAAAACTTTGTATACGTGTCCCGATATTTAAAGTGCGCAAAGTAAATACAGAAATTAAATGACGATAAATAAAATGCGTAAAGTAAATAACAGAAATTAAATAACGATAAATAAAATTGCGAGAATTAAAATTGCGATAAAATAAATTGCGATAAATAAAATGTAATATGGAATTAACAGTTAGCTAGGAACAGTTAGCTAGGATTTTGTTAGCGTGGTTTCTTAACAAAATTTCATATTGTCAATTAGTCTGTTTCTAATCAATTTTTATTGTGTCCATTATTTCTTCATTATGCCACTTGTTGGATTCTGATAGATCAAAATCCAAATATGAAATTGAATTTGAATGAAAATAGTTATTCTTTGGTGAACGGATACGTAAATCGGTGGTTGTAAATAGGATAGTAAATGATCGTTGAATCAATTCCGAAGAATGTACAGTGTAACTTATTAATGTGATATCTAAATACTCCTCGGGTATTACCTACCCTGTTAAAAATATTTTCACCATTAACAGTTTGTACAAAAGAATTTTTAATTACAATCTTTATGAAAACATATATACGTATATATTTTCTTTAGATGTAATCATGAATTTAATGAGTTAATGTGATATTGATCTCATTTGATTTATCATTAGAACAAGAATATATAATTTCTAAAACATTAGAGATTACATAATCGCCATGTCGAACGAAAATAAAATAGATAGAACGATACGTAGAACGATGATTATACTTGAGGTATAGAATGAGATGTCGAAGCTGGTGATGCGGATGTTGTTGTTGGTGGTACTAGTGTTGTTGGTGCTAAGGTTGGTGATGTGACTGGTGTTGGTGATATTGCTGGTGTTTGCAGACTGTGTACCGTGCTCTCTAAAGTTAACACTCGAGCTCGTAGTTCTTTAACTTCTTCTACTAACCCTGGTTGGTTATCAATGTGAGGTAGAGATTGGATATCTTTTCTAGTTCCATTAATGGTAGTCTCAAGACGAAAAATTCTGGCAAAAAGGGTATAAACGGTGTTGCGAACAGGTTCGCCAGTGAGCGGGTCGAGTACTCCAAGGTTAGGTGGTAGATTCGATTCATGATATGGGGTACCTTCTTCCCTTCTCCATAGAGTGAGTATGTCGCGAACCCACCCCCATTTTCTCCAGTAATCACGATAGTTGATTGATTGATGTGCTCCTGTCATGCTGTCTTCGGAGTCAGAGGAATTTGATCGATTCGTAGAGGCCATCTTACGCGATCTCAGGAAAGATTTTTGATATGAAGAGTTTAGTGATAGTAATTGATAGTTGGATGGTATTCTCAATGCAAAATTTACATAGATATATATAGTACCAGGATCCTTTAAATTGAGGAGAAATTTACGAGAGATATCAGGCAAGGTCTACAGTAACAGATACGCCAAGATATGAATTGTCAGATACGCTAAGATATGAATTGTCAGATACGCTAAGATCTGAATTTTTTTCTATACACTATTCATGCAGTCAATGTAGTAAAATGTGTCTAGACTAAGAATAATGAGTAGGTAATTTCCTAAGGATGATAAGCAGATGATTTTCGACACAGAATGATAAGCAAAACTTTGGACATGCAGACGCGGTCGAAGTCCAGACTCACTAAAGCATCCTAACGACTTATCAGTTAGACACACTAATGCAGACCTGGTTCGCTACGACCACCGCTCTGATACCAACTGAAAGGACCCGTCCTAATCCATCTGGACGAAGTCATCAACATTTGATTCCAGAGCGATGATCGACTCCAAGTAATGTCCTTAAAATGAGCAAATGCACAGCGGAAGATTTCTTTCATACCTGAGAATAAACATGCTTTCAAGTGTCAACCAAAAGGTTGGTGAGTTTATTAGTTTAACATAAATAATCATTTCATAATTTTAATAGACCACAAGATTTCATATTTCCATTTCTCATAAACATACGTCCCATGCATAGAGACAAAAATATCATTCATATGGATTGAACACCTGGTAACCGACATTCATAATATGCATATAAGAATATCCCCATCATTCCGGGATCCTCCTTCGGGCATGATATAAATTTCGAAGTACTAAAGCATCCGGTACTTTGGATGGGGCTTGTTGGGCCCGATAGATCTATCTTTAGAGTTCGCGTCAATTAGGGTGTCTGTTCCCTAATTCTTAGATTACCAGACTTAATAAAAAGGGGCATATTCGATTTCGATAATTCAACCATATAATGTAGTTTCAATTACTTGTGTCCATTTCGTAAAACAGTTATAAAAGCAGCGCATGTATTCTCAGTCCCAAAAATATATATTGCAAAAGCATTTAAAAAGGGAGCAAATGAAACTCACAATACTGTATTTTGTAGTAAAAATACATATGACGATACTGAACAAAGCAGGGTTGGCCTCAGATTCACGAACCTATATCAGTTATATTTATTAAAACATATATCAAAAATCAAATAATTCCATCTATTAATTATATAGTATTATATATTTAGTGTTGTAGTTCATATATAATTTATACTAAATTCTATTATATATTATATTTTAAATTACATGTTATATATATATCATTTTGTATAAACATAATAGAAAGGTTAATATAATTATAGATAATATTAAGATAATTATAGTATAAGTATATTTTTATATACAACACATTTATTTGTTATAATAATAAGATAATAATGATAATCCTTATATTAATTCTTAATGATAATACTAATACCAATGTTAATAATAATAATAATAATAATAATAATAATAATAATAATAATAATAATAATAATAATAATAATAATAACAACAACAATAATAATAATCTTAAAATCATGTTAATTCTAATAATAATAATAATACTAATACTAATAATAATAATACATATATAAATGATAATAATGTAAACTATATTAATAAATATAATAATTTTGGTATTGAAAACTACCTTCCAAGCTTTTCTAAAAATAGATGCCACGAACCGGGCTCGAACCCACGACCTCTCACTCAACGAACACATTCTAAACCACTCCTCTGCTCGTGCTTTTTCTGATTAAATTCCCAATTTTAATTTATATAATCAATATATCTGTTTGTTTTTCGTTAACTTACAAACCCAAATATCATCGACACTTATTATCATGCGCATCATCATCATCATCATGTCATGATCCTCATGATCATTATCACATCTTTCATTTATCATCCCAAACATCACGATGTCCATCAATCTCATCTATATCTCATCATCATCATAACCATTTATTATCATCTTAACCATTCTCATCTCCCTATCTTAATCATATATCATGATCATAATTATTATTAACCTCGTCACTCATCGATATCGTCTTAGAAACAAGATAGAATATGCATCAGCTGGAAACAAAACAACAACAAGGATGGCGGTTGGGTTGATCGTGGTTGGGCTGCAAACAAGTCAAGTGACTGCAGTAGTAAGTCGACAAGCACAAGACCTAGTCCAAGTGAATTGTTGGGCTGATTTAAAATCAAGTGTATAATGGCTTCGGTTCATGCTATATCATAAGCCCAATATAGTCTGATGGGCCTTGGTTCTCTCTTTCATTGTACGCATCATCACCATTCTTTTATCACCTTCGTTTGGGTATTTATTAAGTCACGAAACAGAAATAATTATGCAGCAGCAGTAATTAAATAATCATTAGAATAATTGGTTGTAAGAACTTATAACGTTGGTGGGTCTTGATGGTGGAGGTTGGCGATAGGTTTCTAAACAGAAACGTTGACCATCTAAATGGATTTGGAATAGGTGAATGATGGTGATTCGTTGAAAACCAGAAAATTTAAGAGAGATAGGGAGAGGATGAGAGAAGTGTGGACATGGGGGCGGTCTTACAAGAAAGAGAAGGGATAAAAAAATATAGTGAAGGTGGCGGGTTATTATGGTTTATGTTTATGAATGATCGAGAACAAAACAGTTTGATATAGGAGCATCAGTGATGGGTAATTGGTGATGGTTTTTGATTGATAGAAACAGAAAACAATTGGAATGAAATATGATGGTAGTGACATGGATTTGTGGTGGTTCAATGGTTTTCAGTGAAAGTATTGATCGAATATGGGTTTATGTTGTTGATTCTTGGACTGCAAATATAAGTGGGTTTTTAATATCTCTTTCTTATTACTGCATATATATATATGTAGATAAGGAAAAGTTTAATATATTATATAATATAATACATATAGATAGATATGTTTCAATGGAAAAAAAAAATAGAACAAACAAGCACAGTACGTAACAATAATTATATATAATTCATTGCAGAGGTTGATTGGTGAAAAAGTTGATTGATGAAAGGAAATAGAATTTGGATTCGGTGGAGTAATATATCACTTTATCTATGTTTATTGTAGGTATAATGATAGTGGATGGAGTTGAAAACAAATACAGTGGGATTTTAAGAATAATTGAATCTGCAGTGCATGATATAATTGAATGAATCCAGCTGTGTCATTTAAGCTTTCTACCGACAAATTTAACGGGCTAATATATCATACTCCGTTGATAAATCAGTGGCAGACTAAAAGTCTTCAGAAAAATTTTATATATATATTTTTTTAAATTAACTTTATTTATTTATTTTGGTCATTATGGTATAAAATTTAATCATTAGTTTAATAAATAAAAATTACATCAACTGTCCCTCTCATTTATGAGTGAAATATAAAAAGTGTTAAAATTAAATAATTAGATCCTAAATATACTTTTAATAAGCCTATAACTTATATAACTCATTTTCGGATCACCTTTTATTTTAAAAGTATATAAGTTTGAATTTAACTTGCTTAATATCACTCGGAACATCAACTGAGTATTACAAGCCTTTAATATTTATTTTTAATATACTTTATTTATATAAAGAGATGTATTTTAAATAATAATAATAATTATTATAATATTCTATCTTTATTTTATTAATTTTTTTTTATAACAACAACATATAATACTTCAAATTATATTTCGAATTATTATTTATATACACATACACACATATCTCTTACAATTAATTGTTCGTGAATCGTCGAAGTTAGTCAAAGGTAATTAAATAAATGAACGTAGTTCCAAAATTTTCGAGACTCAACATTACAGACTTTGCTTATCGTATCGAAATCATATAAAGATTAAGTTTAAATTTGGTCGAAAATTCCCGGGTCATCACAGATATTGCTACTAAATATATGTTCATTTCGAGCACTATCAATAATGAAACGAGATTAAAGCCAAGCATGACAAAGAAGTGGAATAAATCTCTTAAATAAAAGAGAAGGATGTCTCAACTTAATACAATCGACAGCTTTGGCTACCAGGTTTGCCTTCCGTCCAAGACCCATTATAGAGTTGTTTGGATGCTTGGTGAATGAAACCTCTTGAATGTGTATATTCAACTTTATTTATCTTAACAATAGTTATACATGTCCTCCAAACTCGGTCCAAGAAGGTCTATAAACATATAATTATATACTCCTTCTATGCCAAACATATTTAAGTCAGGAACGCCTACTCTGTAATATTGTTATAAGATTATAAGAATGTTCATTAAAATCTCTTATGTAAAAGATAAATTATAAATAAATACATGATTATTATACAGTATAATTGTAAATTTACAAAAGGTGAAATGCAGCTCAATTCCTCCTTATAGGAGCATGTACAATTTGTACTCGTACTGAAGTTCCTCCATGTAGAATCGTGTACAATTTGTACTCGTAGTGAAGTTGCGAGTGTTGCATCTTGGTATAAACCTGTAAGCATCAACAATAGAAACAATTAGGTCAAAGTTTGTGACATAAATTTTCCATGTCTAGCATCTTAAAGTAAAGTACATCCATCTCAAAGTAAAGTACATGCCTTAAATGACCCATCACTAACACTGTAGAAAAGCAACACTTCCAGAAATGACCAATATAAATCATAGCTCATTATCAAACTTACCCATGTGCTTATCTCTATTTGAAACTGCAAAATGCATTGGTGTGTAAGAAACACTTACATATGCTGGTATTTAACATGATAAAAATAAAAAAAAATTGGAAGCACCTTGATGTGTCAGCGGAGGGGTACGAAATACTATTATTTTTATTACGAAATATGACGAAATACGATACAAATTACACAAGTTTTAATTTATTTATTTATTTACAGATGGGATATACCTAAACTCTGCTACAACACTATAGGCAGTGTACCTAATCGTAGAGTAGTATAGTTTTAGTAAGTCCGGTTCGTTCCACAGGGAGACGGCTTATTTTACACTATATTTTTATATAACTATATTTGTACAAAATATATAACTATATTTTACAATTATTATTATTATAAAAGGGGGTTTACCATTTAATGACTGGTTTGTCGATTTTATATTTTAAGTCACAATTAAAACCTAATGCAAAATATTATATATAACTTAATTTAAAGTGTAAAATAAATAACGATATTTAAATGAAGAAATATAAAATTGCGATAAGAAATGAAATAAAATAATTATGCTTATTTAAACTTCCGTAATCATGATGTTTGACGTTTTGATTTTAATTTATTATTCTGGGTTAATTGTCCTTTGTCCTGGATTATTTGATAAGTCCATATGGTTTTGTCCATAATAGTCCAACAGTCATAATTATAAAGTGCGAGGGTCTTCGCCAAATTAACCTTATACCCGAAGTCAAATATTCCAACTAATTGGGGATTTAAACCGTAATAAGGTCTTAATACATTGTTAATGATTACACCTGGTTATCGACTGCGTGTAATCCAAGGTTTTAATACTTTATTAACAATTACACCAATTACCCTTGAATGTAATCCACCCCTGTTTTAATGAGTTCATTGACTATTAATCTATCCCCGTGTCCGGTCAAATGAACAATTATTAGTATTTATAGATATCCCTTCTACCGTACTCGATCAAGCGTATGTGGTTATATATAAATACGTCAAGTTGTAAATCTCTACATTAAATTAACAAGATATCATTTAGTTAATCAAATATAAAGCCCATTAATAGCCCATAATCCAATTTCTACAAGTGTCGGTCTTTTGTCCAAACCCCAATTATGGTCCAAAGCCCAATAACCCCGTCTTAATATTTAACCCAACATTCACGATTACTTCGACTCATATAAGCATAATAATAGCTTAAATACGAGACATTAATTTAAAAAGGAGAATTTAGCTTACAGTGATCATTAATCGCGTAGTGTTACAGGGACAGAGTTCCGACTTTAAAACCCGTAAAATAACCTTTTACATTACCCAAACTAACTAATATAAAACTAAACTAATATATATTATATATATATTTTATATATATATATATATATATATATATATATATATATATATATATATATAATATATATATATATATATTAACAGAGGGAGAGATATGTAGATGGTGTAATGGATTCGGCAGAAGCTCGTGCCTTTTATAGGGAAATTCTGATTTTGGCAGCTCCGCGATCTTGGAGGTTTTACCTTATGCAGCTCCGCGATCGTGGAGGTTCAGTATCCAGCTCACCAACTTTTGTTTCCTAGCTTGTCGACTTATTTATTTAATATATAATATATATATATATATATATATATATATATAAATATATATATATATATAATTTATATAATTATTTATATATTATATTATATTCTTGTGCATAGTTGACTTGTAATTTTGGCTCCGTTGTCTCGTACATTTACACCCGGTTTATGTCTCGGTTCCAGTTTCTCGAACAACTTTTTGTATGATTTAATATCTTGTACTTTGCGTTTTGCGGCCTGTACTCTTGTCAATTTTTAGACGTTTCTCATCAATAAATTCAACCACTTGGATTGTAACTTGTACTTTTGAGATTTTTGGTCATTTGCGTCTTTAAATCTTCATTTTCTTCTTTTGTCTTCGCACTTATTTAATATAAACGATTATTACTTAAAAATAGAATAATTATAACTAAAAGCTTTACATATTGGAAGGATATTGCTATGAAATATATGTTCCTTTTTAGCATTATCAAATATCCCCACACTTGAACGTTGTTTGTCCTCAAGCAATACAGAACTTGAAATTAAATCACATTTCACTCGCATCACTTTTTTATTCTCACACTTTATACATCAGTGATTTTGATACGGCGGTATAAACAATGATAGTAACAATGTGGTTTACAGTCCCACATGACTATAAAAATTTAGATCCTTTAAGGAAATTGGTTCTTTATGAAAACATTTGATCTTTTGAAAATTCATTCTAGCTTTTACCCTAGATAAGTTTTCTGGAATAACCCTTCGCCGGTGTTTGCAAAATGTTTTTTGTGGGTTGTGTGGGTTTCAAATTTTAAAATTTTAGGTCAAAACTTATAGTTTTGTGTCACCCACTTGCTAACCTTGTATTAGAAAAGCAACACGTCCAGTATACTTGCTCCGTATATCACCTTTCGGTAAACTACCGTCTGGTTGTAAAGGAAAGCGTTGAACAAGCAACTGTTAAGGCAATGTCTAATGACATGCATTTGTTCATGGTCCAAAAATGTGTCGGATGCAATTACTATCCTTTGTAGGAGTAATAGTAAAGATCACCCTATAATTTTTTGGTCTGGCACAAGGTCCTGTCTTCGACCATGCTATGCAACCACCGTTCTTACGGTTGACACCTTATTTGGTTCAGGTGACCTAATGAATTCTGAGAAATTCTCAGGATTTTACGTTCAATGGTAATGAGCGTATTGAAAATAGGTTTTTGGAAAACAGACCGGTTTTAATTTGATCAAAATATTTTCTCGTTCAAGCTCGAGTTTAGATATCATCGAATTCCATGAGTTTGTAATTCTCAATCTTTAAGGTCAATCTCAAGGATTGAGTAATATCAGGCTTAAAAGCTGATTTTTAATCTTTTAGGAGATTATCCGTTCTGGGGGTCTGATTCATTAGTCTTATCAAGCTAATTTGCATGGCGCCCTCCCCATTTTACGAGACAGATCCTCTCATGGTTAGGATAAGTCTGACCACTTGGCAACCCTGTTTGATGCTGAGGTCCGTGGATTTCCTGCTGATTTTAGAGATGACTTTTCTAGATTTTTCGTCAATCTACTGCTGGTCTGGACGACAACTTCTTGACCAAAATCAAGAAGCGCGTGTCTTTTTCGGAAGACTTTACTTCCTTTTAATAATGGAATTGATTCATCGTGTAGATCCATCTTTTCTTTCAAATGTATTACAATAAACCGGGTAAAACAGTTAATTTAGTCCAAAACAAAAGCACCTGCAATAACTTTACAGAGACATGTGATAGATAGTTTATAATTGAGTAACTTGGTACATTCTCCCCACTTTTGGCTCTTTTCATGCGTCTTTTTATTTCTAATAAATAAATTCAAGCGTTTTAGGTTGTTTCTTAATTTATGTCCTTTTCGAGGTAACGATAATTTCGGCATTAACACCTAGTTTTATCGTTCATAAATATGTATAAACATGATTTTGAATTCATTTAGTTGAAATTTTTTCAAATTTTCATAAAATTTAGAAAATAAGCCAAATATAAACTCGAGAGAATTTATAACCCTTCCCCACACTTGAGATCATGTAATGCCCTCATTTGTATGAAATCAGACTATAATTATAAATTCATGAGGGTGATTAGTGTAGAAAAGTGATTAAAAATACCCAGTTTAGAATTGCAAAGCTCGTCGAATGATAGATGACGTCTCATCGTTCATTACTTTCATTATTTTATCACAAAAACGGTTGCTTTTCTGAACTGTTTGCTAAACTTTGAAAATGCGTCTTTTACCCTAATTTATCATACATTTTTATTAACGAGTTATGCACTAACCCGAACCTCTAATTTAACGTGAAGTGGGGTTAGACTTCCCCACACTTAGCTGACAACATGTGAAGTCGGTAGAATAAGTTCCACGAATTAAAATAGTGAGCCAGTTATTTACATCTCGGGTGGTATAAAATATATCAATGGGTTTAAAATTTACACCCACCCGATTGTCACTACTTAATTCTTTTTTAAGTGTAGCTTTCAGTAAATGGATATATCTCTTTTCTTGATTCTTGTTCAAATGGATCGTTATACACCGACATACATATTTCTATAGGGTGGACAATTCCTAACATTTCTTTCCGTTCATTATCGGGATCAAAGGTTTCACCTCTATTACCCAATTGGGTGAAATCCGAGGTGTCGATATCTATTACAGCTCGTAGTTCATCTTCGGCAGATAACTCGTCTATTGAGAATATTGGGTTGGAAAGTTGTGGAATGGTGAATTTCGGGATCGAAGTAAATTCTTCTTCTTTAACGGTCCTTATCGGACCCATCACTTTGGTCTCGGGGGTAAAATTTTCAACGTTATCGTTTTCCCAAGAGTACCAATTTATCACCCTTACTTCTTCTTCATCCATTGACGGATCGATGATTTGTCGGTAGAGGCTAATGTGTCGATATGTTGTGAAATTGGTAAAACTGAATAAAAAGTATCATCGGGATAATTGGTGATTTCGGAGCTCTCAAATTCATCAAAATTCGATGATATGAGATTTTTTTGCACATGACTCCTCAGATCAACAGGTGTGTAGTCTGATAGAGTTTCAGCTTGCCTATTTGCAAACTCTCTCATTTGTTCATTTTGAGAGTTTGATTTTCATATAATCTAATAAATTTTCAGACACATAATTTTCCTCGTCCTCTGGTTGTTGAGTTTGGATATATTCTTGGGAATAATCCCAATTTGAATTGTATTCCTCATAATCATTCCATTCAGGTTCCATGGGTGCATAATTTTCCATAGGAACATAATAATAACATTCCCATGTTGAATGATAATCTCCACAGATTTCACAATCAGTTATTGTATCGTTATTCGTGATCCAAGATTGACCTTGTCATCAACACCCTTTTGAGAGCATTGATGTAATTGATTTTGTGTGTCAGAAAGAGTTTCCAAAATATTTTCGAGATTTTCCATAATACACTTATTACCAAATTTTAGCTACAATGTGGTGCATTTACTAATTATTCTATTAGTTA